>NC_143032.1:69572500-69872500 GCF_057628025.1 Oncorhynchus mykiss | reverse complement strand
CACACAAATCCGATTTGGTCATTTGTAACTTGCTGTTTGGACTGTCAGTATTCCAAAACAGATTTGAAAAACAAAACTGATTGAGCATTAAGCCCTGCAATGTGAACAAGGCTTAAGAGAGGTAAAAATACATGGCAAAATATGTTTCCAAATGGGCAAGATTATAAATGTTTTAGATTAGAAACGTTTATTCAAAAAGATTTGACACAGGAGCACTACAGTGCACATTCTCTTCATGTACACAAACAAGATAATATTTTAGTGGTAAATTTCAAAACTTTACATTTTCATTCCTCTGAAATAATTATTTAAATAGTAAAGTTTGAGTGGGTTTCTTCAAGATATCTTATGATGACAATAAATTACTGTCATATCACACAGCCCCAAACATAATTAACTAGAGACGTCAACATTTAATTAAGTAAACATTTTGTGTGAAAACAGCACATCGAGCCCCATCCATTCGGGCTTCGTTATGAACAAACAGAAATACACCGCTGGAGGGTCTCACATACGACTTTTGACCTCCTATAAACTGACATATCCTGGGTCGTATTCATTAGTGAAAACCATAGCAAAACTTTTTGCAATGTTAACCGTTTACCTAAACCGTTTTACTCAGTGGCATAGTGCAGTTCAAGGTCCAAATAAGCAGTATTATAGCTAATCTCATGGTATTTTACACATTTCGCCATGAGGCCGAGATAAAATGTGCTACGCCAGTGGTTTTACTCCAGTTTGCACTAATGAATAGAATACAACCGCAGTGGAGGCTGCTGAGAGGAGGACGGCTCATAATATTGTCTGGAATGGAATGGCATCAAACACCTGGAAACCATGTGTTTGATGTATTTGATACCATTACACTCCAGCAATTACTACTAGCCCGCCCTCCCCAATTAAGGTGCCACCAACATCCTGCGAACCCAGGTAAGGCACCAGGAAATAAGTGGCTGGAGAGGATCGGTAATGTAGCTTTGTAAATTAGATTACAAACTAAGGCTACTTATTTAGGGGTTACAGTTCAGCCATACCCAACAGAACCACCATTCCTACACAACCACTTCAGATAACTCAGTTCACATTTGAGGCTCAATGTGGATGGTCAATGTGTAGTTTTTCATTACAGGGTAAAAACATGTCAACATAGAAAACAACAAAAACACTCACAGATCAACAACACACAATTGATCAATCATAAAGGTCAAATAAAAGGTTGACATTTGTTGGTGTACTAGACAAACAGTTACTTCAAATCGAGTTAACACAAACACTTAATTCATTACAATAAATATATTCGCCACATGTGAGACGATCTGTTTCAATTAAGTGCTTGAGATAGTTGTGTGCTTGACACAATGGCTGGTAAACAACGGTTTGTTAACTTAAAACCTACAAAGGAGGGTCGAGAGTCTCAGAGAAAACGGAGTGTGTAACTTTGATCAAACAAATGGGAGTGGCATCCAATGACCTGCACAGTACGATATATCGATGGTAGTTACAGCACAGCAATACAGAATTGTCAAGGGCTAGAGGCTAGAATTGTCAACTAGAGGTTGTGTGTGTACATAGTGATTCATGGGCCTGTATTCAAAAAGTTACTGCATTGATCTAGGATCAGCTCCCCCGTCCATATAATCTTATTCATTACCATCTAGAAGGCCACACCTACTCGGAGATGCTTTGTGGATATGGGCCCTGATCTTAAACTGGCCCTAGCTAGGCACTTAAGTTCAGAACAATTATATCTCTCATTACACAATTATTGTGGCAGCTTAATATAATACTTCTTGTGGGCGTTTCATGTCAGTGCAAACACTTCTGTGTCTCAACGGCAGAACATGACAGCAAGGCTATAGTGCAATACCAACCACAGAGCACTATTCTCACAGCCATCATGCACATCACACAGCGAGTGCAGTGTGCTGATGACAGTGTCAGCGATTCACAGGTCATGGTCTCCTTTCCTACGATAGCTAACTTCGGCATGTGTTCAACACGGAGGTGAAATAAAGGGCAACAAAGACGAATCTCACAGTATTAAAAATGAAAAGGGTCACATTTGATTTATTTTGGCTGAGATAGGTTCATTTCTCTCAGTTGAGGTATTATTGAAGTAAGGGGATTGTTATGTAGTAAAGCTATGTATGGCAGACAGCATGTTGGTTGTATGTTGTTTAAAAATCTATGTGCTCCTTCACAGGCTCTTGCGCTCCTTCACAGATTATCCCCCTCTCTCAGACAGCATCCCAAATGCCACCCTATTCCTTATGGAGTGCACTACTTTTGACTAGAGCTCTATAGGCCCTGGTCAAAAGTAGTGCACTATATAGGGAGCCATTTGGGATGCTGACGGACTATCCCTCTCTCCTCTCAGTAGAAACGTTTGCGGCTGTTTTCCTTCCAGCGCCCGTACATGACGACCGCCACCACTCCCAGTACGAAGACACCGATGATGGAGAAGACTATGGTGAAGAAGAGCTGGACTCCACTCATCCCCTCCTCTTGCACCTCCACTGTAATGAAAGACAAACACAATCATGAAATTAAGACATTAAAATCAAATGCATTAATTGAAATAGACAGGCAAAAACAATTATCACACATTTTCTAAAACAAACAATTTCTGCAAAAACGATTAAATGATGCATGCAAGATGTGAAAACCTTGCCATTGTATAATCTTACCTTTATTCAATTGCTCAAAGTTATCAACACTGGGGACAGTGAGCTCTTCCTCCTCCTCTTCCTCCTGAGGACGCTCCACGGTCAGCTGGTACAGCTTCATAGAGATCAGATCATGGTTGTCTTGGAAACGACAGGAAGGGAGAAATTAACACAATTCAACATTCAGAATATTTCCTAATACATTTTTTACATTTCACACTTTATTCAGACAACTGGAAAAAGAGAGGGAGACAGGAACAGAGATCACATTAGGAAGGGTGGAGGTGGGGATCGAACCCAGGACTTCAGCATTACCGCTACACCACGAGCTTTCCACCATTCTCCATTCAGAATTGACATAGATCTGATTAGTATGAACTTATCAGATTCTAAAAATATTTGACAATAATGCAGATAGTGAAACACAAAGACAGTAAGTATTGTTCTGAGATGTTCAGACAGAAGACCAGACCAGCCCCTGACAGGTCTCCAGTAACAGAGACAGTGCTGTTCTGAGATTTTGGACTCCCGAGTGCCGCAGCGGTCTAAGGCACTGCACCTCAGTGCTTGAAACATCAATACAGACACACTGGTTCAAATCCAGGCTGTATCACAACCAGCCGTGATTGGGAGTCCCATAGGGCGGCGCACAATTGGCTCAGCATTGTCCGGGTTTGGCCAGTGTAGGCCATCATTGTAAATAATAATTTGTTCTTAACTGACTTGCCTAGTTAAATAAAGGTTAAATAAAAAATAGAACAAATAAAAAGATGTTCAGACAGTGGACCAGATCAGTACCTGACAGGTCTCCAGTAACAGAGGAGGCTCCAAAGAAGTAGCCCTGAGGCAGCCGCACCCCTGGAAGGTCCAGACAGTCCCGCCACTGCTGTTTGCCATCAACATCAATCTGTATCTGTAGGACATGAGGTCAAACATAGGTCAATATGTTACTAAATGCTAACAGCCACCTTTTACTTTATTAAATGTGGTGCTGTGTGTTTCTCTCACAGTCAGTCTGTTTTTGGTGTATCTGATGAGAAGGAAGGTGTCATGGGGAATGTTGCGCACTAGGGCCGTGCACCCGCCAAGCTCCGTAGACTGGCCATCACGATCGTGCTCATATGCCAGAGTCCCGTTTCCCACCATACCTGACACGTATGGAAACACCCTCTGCAGAGACAAACAGAAGTATTTGTGATATGCCAGGTGTTTGTCATTCAGTGACCTGAGACACACTTGTTACATCTAAAAAGGCACCCTATCCCCTAATAGGGCTCTGGTCAAAAGTAGTGCACTATATAGGGAATAGGGTGCCATTTCAGACACAACCATTGACTAAATGCATGAAGTTCTGCCAGAGTTATATTCTCAGGGAAACAGGAACAACTTCTGACACTCGTCTTTCGACGTACCACATATTGCACAAAATGGATGAGAGTTGAGACATGTCACCCATCAAACAAGTCAGAGACACGTAAATGATGTGTGATGGCCGACATGGATGGGACAGGTTGTGGTGTGATGAGGTTATAAATAAACAAAACATGCAATTCAATTCAGGGGAAAATGACTGGGCTTGGCTGATAGTTTACTGTAGCTACCTGAGTTGAAGGGCTGTACTTCTTCTGTGTGTCCAAGAGGGAAGCAAGGAAACACAGGTCGTAGCATAAACACAACACTGTACACCCAAACCAATTACACACAATCAGTGTTTGGGAATAGACACATCCCCATAATAAATAAATGTTGGGCTGTCCACCTGAGTGAGTGAGTGAGTGTAGGCTATTTGATCTGAGTAGGGGGACTGGGCAGAGGGGGGGGATTGGAGTACCTCATGGTTATTATTTTCATTGGGGTAGGTGTCCAAAAATACTCCAAGGCCGGTGAAGAGGTTCATGTTTCCAAACACAGGACCTGCAAGTGTTAAACCCCAGCATTCAACACTTTAGGGAGGCAATTCTGACAGCGTTGTAATATTAACAACACTAGAGACTTGAATCTTTTAACCTTGGTGTGCATCCAAAATGGCACCCTATATTACCTATATGGGGCACTACTTTTGAACAGTAGAGCACTATATAGGGGACAGGGTGCCCTTTGGGAAACCCTGGTTTGTGTGTTAGACAGTGCAAGTGCAGTACCTGTCTGCATGCGTTCTTTGGTGTACCACAGAGCCATTCCATCTCCATTCAGGTTCTTCTTCCCCTGGCCATGGATCTTAAAGTGCACCTGCAGCTCCCAGTCCCTCAGGTAACAGGGCTGTGGTAGGAGACCATACAGGCAGACATAGACAGTACAGTGAATGAGGAAAAGCAGGTTGTGGCACGGCATGTTACCTGAGAGCTCTCTGTCATAATATGTTCAAATGCTATGTCCTATATAGAGTAGTACATGTAGTCAGAAAGAATAGGCCTAATTTATGCTAGTGTTACTACAAATGAGGTGAAGTGATTGCCGTAATTTGTGGCGTGTCTGCTAAGCCTATAGGTTGCACGGCAGACTACAAACTATGATGTTAGAGTTCTTAACAATACAGCGACGTATGAGTCTTGGGTTGTCCAAGGATAAGCAGTAGTGTGCTGGTGGGTGCTGGTATCTACTTGGGGATGGAGAGCGCTTAACTCACAATGCGGCTCCAAACTGCTCCTTGTCTGCTCTGCAAGTCAGGGGTCAGTCGCACATGCTCAGTGGTGATTATGGCGTTGCCCATCAGGTCCCAATGGGAGGAACTGGAGGAGCCCACCCCTACCCAAACAAACACAATCAATCCCTATGCATAACTTGATATAGGCATCTTTGTCCAGTGGTCTCACCACTGTATCACAGCAATGTGAGAATATTGTAGCTCACCTTTGAGAACAAATCACGATCTTTGTCCTTTATATACACTGTACCAGTCAAAAGTTTGGACACACCTACTCATTCAAGGGTTTTTCTTTATTGTTACTATTTTCTACATTGTGGAATAATAGTGAATACATCAAAACTATAAAATAACACATTTGGAATATTGTAGTAACCTAAAAAAGTGTTAAATCAAAATATATTTTATATTTGAGATTCTTCAAAGTATCCACCCTTTGCCTTGATGACAGCTTTGCACATTCTTGTAATTTTTGGCACATATTTTTTCAATATATTTGTCTTTATTATTTTCCCTTAACCCTACCCACCCCTCTTAATTGGAGTAAACTAATGGACAACAACACTTAGGTTCCTACTTCAAGTTTATACATACTATTTACATTTTACAGACCCAATGCACTTTACAACAGTTAACTTTCGTTTGTTTTTAATCCCACCCTTCAGCTACCATCAACCCCTCCCATCCAGCTTGATTTCTACATTGACATATATTTTTAACTGTGCTGTTTCACAAAAATTCAAAATATAAATTTCTCAGACACAGCATATTTTACATTTGTCATCTTGTTGTTTTAAATCTCACCCTTCAGAGCCACTCAAACCTTCCCATCTATCCCCCAACACCATCAATTTATTTTATTTGCCATATATTTTTCAACACTGCTGTGATGTTTCACAAAAGTTCTGAACCTTTCTATTCTAAATGTTTCTACAGATTGTAAATTAAAGAGGAATATAATAATACTTTTAGCAAAAATGTTTTTGATCGACTGAGTGACTTTTTAAATCACCGTGTAGTGCTATCTGCAAAGTTAGCTCCAGGTAAATGTTGCACTTCAACCGAACTCTTGTCCTTTTTAGAGGGATCAATGCAGAAGCTACATTTGTAAAATACCTAGTTTGCTACCCATAATGTCATCATTAAATGGTTGTTTATTGTGGTGATCCACCTTGGATAACACAATTCTCTACACATTTACATAACTACACCGTATTATTTTACTATCAATAATCTACCACCTTCCCGTATTGGGAATCATTGCGCAATAAATGCAATCCAATGAAGGTGGCACTTGTTAGCTAGGTGGGTTAACACTATACTGCCAATACCCATATCGCAACATTAGAGACAATAGCGAATGCTAGCTATGCAGTAAGTTATTTCTGATTAACTCAATACTGGTTTTGTAGAAGACTCAATGTCAATATTTGTATACGTTGTCTGGAAATCAAAAGATAAAATAATTCTGAAACCAAAACAGGTCGCAGCAAAGAAGAACGCGAAGGGGGAGAGATTTTCGACACAACACCGGCAAAAGACAGCCCAACGTTACCTTGGTATGGTTTGGTAAGCGAGTGCTCCCTTTTTAAAAAGTCATCCATTTCGTAGCCATCGTCTGCCAGACACTGCCACGTTAAAATAAGGACAATCGTAAACAGACATGTTAATTTATGATTGTTTCGCTGATTAAACATTAAATCAAATATCTGAAAACTGCTCAACCGAAAACAATTAGACTTGCTCATGGTGGCGGCCATTCTTCTTCTTCGGTGGTTTATCTGCGGTTGCCATCCAATTTTATGATGCATTACCGCCATATACTGTACTGGAGTGTGGGCCAGAGACACGAAGAAACGAAATGCTACCTATTTTTTTATATAACCTTTATTTAACTAGGCAAGTCAGTTAAGAACAAATTCTTATTTACAATGATGGCCAAACCCGGGCGACGCTGGGCCAATTGTGCGCCACCCAATCACAGCCGGTGATGCAGCCTGGATCCTGCCAGCGGTTTCTCTTTAAAAAAATATTTGAGACTGTATCTAATGACGTTATGCTCAGCATGCTCTTTAAACTAATTTCCTGTATCCCCTTCTCCCTCATACAGGATCTCAGCCTCTGTCTTTCCCTCTCATACTGCCCACACTGTATCAGTCAGTACATGCTCTGCTGTCTCTATTTCCTGGCATTAACCACATTTTCCTGTTGGATCCTTTCCAATCACATTTAAAGTCTTATTCATCCGGCTGTGTCCCACCCTTAGTCTTATGAAAATAGCCTCCTCTCTTCTGTCTCTTCCTGCCGTCCCCTCCTACCCAACTTGACGTACCAGTAACTAGTGGTTTGACCAATCAAAATCTAAGCTTTAAGATTGTTTTTATCACACGGATTGGGATATGTTCCGGTCAGCCTCAGAGTATAACATCGACCTATCCACTGACTCGGTGAGTGAATTTATAAGGAAGTGCACTGGAGAAGTCGTACCCACTGTGACTATTAAAACCTACCCTAACCAGAAACCGTGGATGGATGGTGGCAACCACCGCATTTAACCATGGAAAGAGGTCTCGGAATATGTCTGAAGGCAACCAAACAAGGCAAGGCAATCAAACAAGCGAAATGCCTGTACATGGACAAAGTGGAGTGGCATGACACAAGTAATTTTTCCAACAATTGTTTACAAACAGATGATTTCACTTATAATTCACTGTATCACAATTCCAGTTGGTCAGAAGTTTACATACACTAAGTTGACTGTGCCTTTAAACAGCTTGGAAAATTCCAGAAAATTATGTCATGGCTTTAGAAGCTTCTGATAGGCTAATTGACATCATTTGAGTCAATTGAAGGTTTACCTGTGGCTGTATTTCAAGGCATACCTTCAAACTCAGTGCCTCTTTGCTTGACATCATGGGAAAATCAAAAGAAATCAGCCAAGACCTCAGAAAAAAATTGTAGACCTCCACAAGTTATCCTTGGGAGCAATTTCCAAACGCCTGAAGGTACCACGTTCATCTGTACAAACAATAAGTATAAACACCAAGGGGCCACGCAGCCGTCATACCGCTCAGGAAGGAGATGCGTTCTGTCTCCTAGAGATCAACGTACTTTGGTGCGAAAAGTGCAAATCAATCCCAGAACAACAGCAAAGGCCCTTTTTGAAGATGCTGGAGGAAACAGGTGCAAAAGTATCTATATCCACAGTAAAACAAGTCCTATATCGACATAACCTGAAAGGCCACTCAGGAAGGAAGAAGCCACTGCTGAAAAACCGACATAAAAAAGCCAGACTACGGTTGGGGACAAAGATCATACTTTTTGGAGAAATGTCCTCTGGTCTTATGAAACAAAAATAGAACTGTTTGGCCATAATGACCATCGTTATGTTTGGAGGAAAAAGGGGGAGGCTTGCAAGCCGAAGAACACCATCCCAACCGTGAAGCACGGGGGTGGCAGCATCATGTTGTGGGGGTGCTTTGCTGCAGGAGGGACTGGTGCACTTCACAAAATATATGGCTTCATGAGGAAGGAAAATGATGTGGATATATTGAAGCAACATCTCAAGACATCAGTGAGGAAGTTAAAGCTTTGTCACAAGTGAGTCTTCCAAATGGACAATGACCCCAAGCACACTTCCAAAGTTGTGGCAAAATGGCTTATGGACAACAAAGTCAGGGTATTGGAGTGGCCGTCACAAAGCCCTGCCCTCAGTCATATAGGAAATTTGTGGGCAGAACTCAAAAGCGTGTACGAGCAAGGAGGCCTACAAACCTGACTCAGTTACACCAGCTCTGTCAGGAAGAATTGGCCAAAATTCACCCCAACTTATTGTGGGAAGCTTGTGGAAGGCTACCCGAAACATTTGACCCAAGTAAAAAAAAAATACGGCAATACACTCAACTAGTATTTGGTAGCATGTAAACTTCTGACCCACTGGGAATGTGATGAAAGAAATAAAAGCTGAAATAAATAATTCTCTACTATTATTCTGACATTTCACATTCTTAAAATAAAGTGGTGATCCTAACTGACCTAATACAGGGAATTTTTACTAGGATAAATTGTCAGGAATTGTGAAAAACTGAGTTTAAATGTATTTGGCTAAGGTGTATTTAAACCTCCGATTTCAACTATCTTACATTACTCATATCATATGTATATACTCTGTTTTATACCATCTATTGCACCTTGCCTATGCCGCTCGGCCAACGCTCATCCATATATTTATATGTACATATTCTCATTCACCTCTTTTAGATGTGTGTGTATTAGGTAGTTGTTGGGGAATTGTTAGATTACTTGTTAAATATTACTGCACTGTCGGAACCAGAATCACAAGCATTTCGCTACACTTACATTAACATCTGCTAACCATGTGTATGTGACCAATACAATTTGATTTGATTTGGAACTTTCCGAAGAACTTGGAATAAATGTCTGCCCTTAGTGTCTCTGTTCCATTACTCCTGCCATCTCGGCACCACCACTTTTTACCTCTGCCTTGCTCATTGAAACATTCACATCCCCACTACTAAGTGCTTGTTTAGTCAGTACATCAGCTGCCTCGTTCCCCTATCTGTGTAAATGGTCACAAAATCCTGATATACAATATCCAGATGTCTATTAAATTAATCAGATGGATCAACCCCCTCCCTATCTTTCCGTAGTCTCTCCAACACTTCGAGATCAACTACTGGAGGAGGGGGTAGCCATGGTGGGTTCACAGGAATAACTGCCGTGGGGCTAAACTCCCTTCCATAGCGTCCCATCTCCCTCGCCTGGGTATTACCCACCCACCCACCCACCCACCCAAAGCTCATGTTCTGTCCTCTCTCATGTTCCCAGCATATTTGTAGAATCCCTTTTGCAGGATGAGACACCCATGTCCCTGTAGGTTGATCCAACCAAGCCCCCCACTTCTTCCCTGTCAAACAGAGCATAACATTTAGCACCTTCTTACACTTTCCCACCACTCTCTAAATGTGTTCTGCCCAGGTCAGCCTAGAGTCAAAGTACACCCCAAGGAACCTGAAGGCCCCCACTGATGGCAGCCATCTTGCTCCTCCTACTTCAAAAACAAGCCTGTGCACATTTCTCATTGGATTTTTTGTTTTAAGCCCTTCAACCATTGGTTAAATCAACTGCCCAGTATTTTTTTAAATATTTTTTTATGTAATCTGTATGAATCCCAAAAGTCTACTGTAGAGGGCGCAATTTGAACATTCAATCTAGTCAATTGAGGACAACAGTACAGCTTAGGTGGCAATACTTGATATACATTTTGTGCATGTAAGTAGCCTACGATTCTCCATAAATTATGCCCATCTATGGGAATTTCACATAAATATTTTATGAATGCATCATTGATTATCTGTTTCAGGGATAGCAGTCAGGGCATCAGGTTTGAACATTGTAATTTACAGAAAGCAGCTCATGTCTTGGCCTAGCACAGCAGGGAGTCTGAACTTTTGAGTGTGGCATTGAAGTTTATCACAGGCTCCTCAGGGCTCTGATGTCTGACCTCCTTGCTGTCACCCTCTCACTTGCACTATCAGTGCATTTGATTCACTTCACAGAAAGCATCATTATTTATATAATCTAGGTTACTATACCAAAGTAAAGTTGTAGAGATGCATTTTTTCACAAAATTACTTACATTTGACCATTATTGTTGAAAAAAGTGCTGGATTTATTAGGAATGATGGAAGGAGTAAGGAATGTATAGGTAAAGTTCCCCAAATGCAGGTCAACCACTATGAGTTAGCACATTCTGATCCATGCGTACAGTACATCTACTCATCCACAAAGGGTGATAGTGGGTGTGATTAATGACATTGACTATTGACAACTAATTGGCGCCAGCCGTCTTTTTTGGCAACATCCTAGGAGGAATTAAACTAATGCAGTTTACTGTGGGAGATGTTATTGCTCCCCAGAGAGAGTCTGGTCATTGAGTAACAAATTGAGGCGGAAATGAGATGGAAATGAGAGCGCCGATATGTAGGTGTTAAGACTTCCACAGATCATAAGGATGCAGCAAGTGACTTTAAATCCTCACTATTTCCCCTATATGTCCCTAGGGAAGATATTGCTTACATTGGAAAAGCTGCTGCTGAATGTCAGCTTATAGCTGAAACCTGAAACACCCCAGTCAGTCTGCCACATCCACTTTCCGACACCCACACAACACCATTTGTGCTTTCCATAATCCTAATTCCATAGAAATACATTCGGTATAGGTCTGAGTGTCATAAACCACTGATATACTGTATCGTGTGTGTCCTTTACTCAGCTTTGTGAGTGTGGAGGGAATTCAGAGCACCAGACCATGTTATTTACTGTCTTCTCCTGCTGTGTTGGTCTACCGCTTTATTCATACCAGGTTGCACCTGTTCCCATGGCCGTGGAGGGAGATGGGGGGGATATCGTCATGTGTTGCTGCCTATGAGATAGGAAGGTATTATTTTTAGAAGATCAAGCTCTTATCTTGTCATGTTTTTCAGAGTCCCCTGTCACCAGGTTATCTGGTATAGCATACCTTCAGTGGCAGAAACCACCAATATATAGCCTACCACCGTAGGTCTAACAAATCCAGGTTGCGAGTGTACGTAGACAAGCTATAATGACATACAATACATTTATTTGGTACAGATTGTCTATTTCTTGTTGTCCCTACAGACTGCATGAAAGTGGTTGGACTAGGCGTAATCAAACTTTCTTGGCCCGTGACAACAGTGATGGATGGACCAGCCTGGAGACATGGGAAACAGTACAGGTCCATGCACACCATTAGCACCTCGTATTACTGTGTCTGATCATTCTTAGTGCATTGCGTTTCCTTTTGACTTCAACCAGCCCATAGAATGGTTGCACAGCATTTTAAAAACCTGTTCTGTCTGTCTGTCCCATCCATCCTCCATATCTTTACCAGTTGTTCACATATTCTACCATTACTGCCATGTCTCATTGTTGCATGCAGTTAGCTGTAAAGCAGTCTATTTTACAGTGTAAAGGATGAATTCTACACACAGTTGGAACTCTCTTTCACTTCAAATCATGCATTGATTTGCGTAACAATTTGAATTTGGCATGTATTGACTTACACGATAGATGATAGGTTCACAGGAGGTTGGTGGCACCTTAATTGGGGCTCGTGGTAATGACTGGAGGGGAATCAGTGGAATGGTATCAAATACATCAAACATGGTTTCCAGGTGTTTGATGCCATTCCTTTTGTGCCGCTCTGGCCATTATTATGAGCCGTTCTCCCCTCAGCAACCTCCAATGATAGGTATAGCTATTTAGATAATCACAATGTAATTATTTGGTATCAGTTCAGTGTTTTCATTTTTTAAATATATTTTCTATGTAAATGTTTTATTTTTTAATCTGATAAAGTGTATTTACAATGATGTTGGATTACTCTGATTATATGGATTGTATTTTTTACAAAGGTGTTAACCAGGACAGAGTTAATACGGAGCATATTCATTGTGCCTTTTCTTCTTCACATCCATTGTGTACCTGATAATGATGAGATAATGAAGTGCCCTTAATGCTTCCTTTGGCAGGACAAGCTTCCTATAATCAATAGCCATTTATCCTGGCAATAACTGTCCTCTTTATCTTCCTGCAGACTGCACACATTAGGAACAGCCAAACACCTATAGAACATAAATATTCACACTATTTAAATCAAAGGGCCTGAGGGAATATTGTCAAGCCCGTCGCTAGGACAACAGATTGAGTGCATCCCAAATGGCTCCGAAGTCTCTATAGTGCACTACTTAGTCAAAAGTACGGCTCTATATAAGGAAAATGGTGCCATTTTGGACGCACCCATAGTGTCGGATGTCCTTTCATGTGTTTCTTCTTCCTTATAGCTGTTTGTGCTGACAATAAGGAAAGCACATCGTCTTAATTGAAACTATAATTTCCAAACTATCCTCTTTTAGGGATTTGTTATCCAGGCACATAAGTCAATATTTCCCAGTCACAGTGACCTCATAAACTGTTGGGAAACACTAAATCCGTCATAGTATACTCATTGGTCTGCATGGCGTTTACCGGTAACAACTTAGTATACAATATGGTATATTGAAACAACCATAGGCAATCATCTGCCACGAGAGACAGCTGGAATGAGATGTTTTCCTTATGTACAAAGAAAGAATACACACAGTGTTACAGGATCCTTTGATCCTGTTTGGCCCTGTCTGGGGGTGTCCTCGGATGGGGCCACAGTGTCTCCTGACCCCTCCTGTCTCAGCCTCCAGTATTTATGCTGCAGTAGTTTATGTGTCGGGGGGCTAGGGTCAGTTTGTTATATCTGGAGTACTTCTCCTGTCCTATTCGGTGTCCTGTGTGAATCTAAGTGTGCGTTCTCTAATTCTCTCCTTCTCTCTTTCTTTCTCTCTCTCGGAGGACCTGAGCCCTAGGACCATGCCCCAGGACTACCTGACATGATGACTCCTTGCTGTCCCCAGTCCACCTGGCCGTGCTGCTGCTCCAGTTTCAACTGACCTGAGCCCTAGGACCATGCCCCAGGACTACCTGACATGATGACTCCTTGCTGTCCCCTGTCCACCTGCCCGTGCTGCTGCTCCAGTTTCAACTGTTCTGCCCTATTATTATTCGACCATGCTGGTCATTTATGAACATTTGAACATCTTGGCCATGTTCTGTTATAATATCCACTCGGCACAGCCAGAAGAGGACTGGCCACCCCACATAGCCTGGTTCCTCTCTAGGTTTCTTCCTTGGTTTTGGCCTTTCTAGGGAGTTTTTCCTAGCCACCGTGCTTCTACACCTGCATTGCTTGCTGTTTGGGGTTTTAGGCTGGGTTTCTGTACAGCACTTTGAGATATCAGCTGATGTACGAAGGGCTATATAAATACATTTGATTTGATTTGATTACATGTTGTGATTTATCTCTTTATAAAAGATCTCTTTACAGTTGTATACAGTTCCTCAAATTTCTGAAATAAATTCAAATTAGATGCCCTTCATTCAGTTAGCTACAGTATTCAACTGCAATAGCATCGAATAGTCCCCGCGAATAGTCCCCGCGACATGCAACTGTTCAGGGAAGTCAGGAACCAATACACGCAGTCAGTCAGGAAAGCTAAGGCCAGCTTCTTCAGGCAGAAATTTGCATCCTGTAGCTCCAACTCCAAAAAGTTCTGGGACACTGTGAAGTCCATGGAGAACAAGAGCACCTCCTCCCAGCTGCCCACTGCACTGAGGCTAGGTAACACGGTCACCACCGATAAATCCATGATTATCGAAAACTTCAACAAGCATTTCTCAACGGCTGGCCATGCCTTCCGCCTGGCTACTCCAACCTCGGCCAACAGCTCCCCCCCCCCCGCAGCTACTCGCCCAAGCCTCTCCAGGTTCTCCTTTACCCAAATCCAGATAGCAGATGTTCTGAAAGAGCTGCAAAACCTGGACCCGTACAAATCAGCTGGGCTTGACAATCTGGACCCTCTATTTCTGAAACTATCCGCCGCCATTGTCGCAACCCCTATTACCAGCCTGTTCAACCTCTCTTTCATATTGTCTGAGATCCCCAAGGATTGGAAAGCTGCCGCAGTCATCCCCCTCTTCAAAGGGGGAGACACCCTGGACCCAAACTGTTACAGACCTATATCCATCCTGCCCTGCCTATCTAAGGTCTTCGAAAGCCAAGTCAACAGCCAGGTCACTGACCATCTCGAATCCCACCGTACCTTCTCTGCTGTGCAATCTGGTTTCCGAGCCGGTCACGGGTGCACCTCAGCCACGCTCAAGGTACTAAACGATATCATAACCGCCATCGATAAAAGACAGTACTGTGCAGCCGTCTTCATCGACCTTGCCAAGGCTTTCGACTCTGTCAATCATCATATTCCTATCGGCAGACTCAGTAGCCTCGGTTTTTCTGAAGACTGCCTTGCCTGGTTCACCAACTACTTTGCAGACAGAGTTCAGTGTGTCAAATCGGAGGGCATGCTGTCCGGTTCTCTGGCAGTCTTTTTAGGTGTGCCACAGGGTTCAATTCTCGGGCCGACTCTTTTCTCTGTATATATCAATGATGTTGCTCTTGCTGCGGGCGATTCCCTGATCCACCTCTACGCAGACGACACCATTCTATATACTTCCGGCCCGTCCTTGGACACTGTTCTATCTAACCTCCAAACGAGCTTCAATGCCATACAACACTCCTTCCGTGGCCTCCAACTGCTCTTAAACGCTAGTAAAACCAAATGCATGCTTTTCAACCGTTCACTGCCTGCACCCGCACGCCTGACTAGCATCACCACCCTGGATGGTTCCGACCTTGAATATGTGGACATCTATAAGTACCTAGGTGTCTGGCTAGACTGTAAACTCTCCTTCCAGACTCATATCAAACATCTCCAATCGAAAATCAAATCTAGAGTCGGCTTTCTATTCCGCAACGAAGTCTCCTTCACTCACGCCGCCAAACTTACCCTAGTAAAACTGACTATCCTACCGATCCTCGACTTCGGCGATGTCATCTACAAAATTGCTTCCAACACTCTACTCAGCAAACTGGATGCAGTTTATCACAGTGCCATCCGTTTTGTCACTAAAGCACCTTATAACACCCACCACTGCGACCTGTATGCTCTAGTCGGCTGGCCCTCGCTACATATTCGTCGCCAGACCCACTGGCTCCAGGTCATCTACAAGTCCATGCTAGGTAAAGCTCCGCCTTATCTCAGTTCACTGGTCACGATGGCAACACCCACCCGTAGCACGCGCTCCAGCAGGTGTATCTCACTGATCATCCCTAAAGCTAACACCTCATTTGGCCGCCTTTCGTTCCAGTTCTCTGCTGCCTGTGACTGGAACGAATTGCAAAAATCGCTGAAGTTGGAGACTTTTATCTCCCTCACCAACTTCAAACATCTGCTATCTGAGCAGCTAACCGATCGCTGCAGCTGTACATAGCCTATCGGTAAATAGCCCACCCATTTTTACCTACCTCATCCCCATACTGTTTTTATTTATTTACTTTTCTGATCTTTTGCACACCAATATATCTGTACATGACCATCTGATCATTTATCACTCCAGTGTTAATCTGCAAAATTGTAATTATTCGCCTACCTCCTCATGCCTTTTGCACACAATGTATATAGACTCTCTTTTTTTTCTACTGTGTTATTGACTTGTTAATTGTTTACTCCATGTGTAACTCTGTGTTGTCTGATCACACTGCTATGCTTTATCTTGGCCAGGTCGCAGTTGTAAATGAGAACTTGTTCTCAACTAGCCTACCTGGTTAAATAAAGGTGAAATAAAATAAATAAAAAACAAAGCAGACATGCTAAACCATGAACATAGCATTCAGTATATTGATGGTCCTTCCATAATTTGTAACCTGAAATGGTAATGGATGGGAAATTATCCATCAGGTTAAGAGAGTAAGGTGTTATGTTTTTTACATCTGTGTCATTGAATTTTCAAGACACTCTCTGGAAGCAAAGCAAGACCAAGGTCGCTTGAATTTCAGCATTATCATAGCCAAGAAAAAAAACTTAAATTGTCAAACTTTTCATTAAAGGACAACAATACAAGGAAGAGTTAGTTATCCTTGGTTTAAAACCGGCGTGGCACTCAGGATTTTGTGTGGGCACTGTATTGATTAGTTGTGTGTGTGGGGCAGGGGATTGATATACTTTCATTTAGCTAAAGACCATCTGAGTGAGCACTGTGCACTCACACTCTCCCATTGTCCCAGGACCAAAATAAGAAGCATGGGAGTGACAATTGACTAACACCAAGTGACACTTTGGATTTAGACACAATGATCAACGGAATCCTCACATTTATGACATACTAAAAGGGTGTGATTAGCTAATCATTTTATTTATTAAACTGATAACAGTTTGTCACTGGAGAGAATTCTCAAGGTCCTTGTATGTCTTAGCAATCAGTGATTTTCAAAATGGTATCACCAATGACAAAACTGAGGGATACACATACTAGTAAAAAAAAAAGGTATTTTAATAGCCTTCTTTGTTTTTATTGATCTATACAACATATGGCATATTTCTGTTCACTGTCTGGCTTTCAAAATAATAGATAGTTATCTCTAAGTCTCTACACATCACCAGTGGGAAAACCAATTTTATAGTCCACAACGCATACAAATAGATGTTTTGCAGCATAAAGGACTTACATATGTTTTCTTATTAAATAACAGGTAAATAAAATGGAAAATGTATTATGTGTCATGTTTTTGGCATTTGAAAGTGTTTTTACATGGTGCCAAAGTCAAGGGACAGCATTTACCACTGCAATTCAATAATTACTCTTTTACTTCCTGCTACATTGATGAAACGCAATACCTTGAGGGTCTTCTTTTTCAGAGAAGGATCAACATTATATATCCCAAGAGAATGTCAAACTCTGAGAATGTTAGGGAAGAGGGACCAAGGTGTGGAGAGAGTGGCCTCTTTCATTCAGAGATAATGCAAAAAAGGATTGTGCTGGATAACTAATTTCTGTGTTCTATTCATGTGCTTTTCTAATAACCGTTTTCTGTGTTCATGCAAGTGACTGACTGAACAAATCCTCACTATCAGTAGCTGCAATTTGGCAGTACGCCCAGACCTTTGTTTTGAGAACAAAATATATCTTAGTTTCAAGGTCTCAGCTTAGCGAGAATAAGCATCGTATTGGTCTGTCACATGTTATGAACCAGTATTGGTCGGTCACATGAATGAAACAAAGCACTATTTATGAATTAATTACGCTTAATCATGCAAATATAACTTGTCTGTGTATAACCGTAAATAAGCCAACTGCTGGGACTGCCCCAGGAGAGCTCCTGATTGATATGTGTACTATGGTGCATTGAGTTGGTTGGAACCTCTCCAGCACGCTGATAATAAAGGATGTTTCATTTAAGATTGACTTAGTCTTCCTGGTGGTATTTTCCATGACATGGTGGTGAATTGTCACGGCAGGATATGTCAGTAACAAGAACAAAGCACGTATCTATTCTGCCTACTTACCTACCCCTAATTAAAAGGCCTGATGGAGGGATTTGGAGATTTTATTTTATTTTAGAGTGGCCAATCTCTTCAAGAGGATGTTGGGAGGACAAATGCTGAGGGCAGCCTTTGAGGATTGTGTGTGTGTGTGTGTGAATATATATATACATATACAGTGGGGCAAAAAAGTATTTAGTCAGCCACCAATTGTACAAGTTCTCCCACTTACAAAGATGAGAGAGGCCTGTAATTTATATCATAGGTACACTTCAACTATGACAGACAAAATGAGAAAAAAAAAATCCAGAAAATCACATAGGTAGGATTTTTAATTAATTTATTTGCAGATTATGGTGGAAAATAAGTATTTGGTCACCTACAAACAAGCAAGATTTCTGGCTCTCACAGACTTTAACCTCTAGCACTTAGCCATCCCGGATCCAGGATCGTGAATACAGACTCAAGCTCATTACCATAACGCAAATGAAATGAAATAAACATCTCTCAAGCTTAGCCTTTTGTAAACAACACTGTCATCTCATATTTTCAAAATATGCTTCTCAACCATAGGAAAACAATCATTTGTGTAACAGTAGCTAGCTAGCGTAGCATTTAGCGTTAGCATTAGCATTAGCATCCAGCAGGCAACATTTCAACAAAAAACAAGAAAAGCCTTCAAATAAAATAATTTACCTTTGAAGAACTTCGGATGTTTTCAATGAGGAGACTCTCAGTTAGATAGCAAATGCTCAGTTTTTCCAAAAAGATTATTTGTGTATTAGAAATAGCTCCGTTTTGTACATCACATTTGGCTACCAAAAAAAAACAAAAATTCAGTCCTCAAAACGCGAACTTTTTTCCAAATTAACTCCATAATATCGACTGAAAACATGGCAAACGTTGTTTAGAATCAATCTTCAAGGTGTTTTTCACATATCTCTTCGATGATATATCGTTCGTGGAAGCCTGGTTTCTCCTCTCTATCAAATGGAAAAATACTTGCACCAATTTCGACGCAGGACACCAGGCAGACACTTGGAAAATGTAGTCTCTTATGGTCAATCTTTCAATGATATGCCTACAAGTACGTCACAATGCTGCCGACATCTTGGGGGAACGGCAGAAGGTCTAAGCTTATTCCTGTCGCATTCACAGCCATATAAGGAGACATTAGAAAAGAGAGCTTCAGAAATTCTGCTAATTTCCTGTTTGACGTTTCACCTTGGTTTCGCCTGTAGAATGAGTTCTGGGGCACTCACAGACAATATCTTTGCAGATTCTGAAACTTCAGAGTGTTTTCTTTCCAAAACGGTCAATAATATGCATAGTCGAGCATCTTTTCGTGACAAAATATTGCGCTTAAAACGGGAACGTTTTTTATCCAATAATGAAATAGCGCCCCCATAGACTCAACTGGTTTAAGAGGCTCCTCTGTCCTCCACTCGTTACCTGTATTAATGGTAGTCAGAACAGGCAGGGTGGTCAGGCAGGCGGGTTCGGAGGCAAGGGTCGAAACCAGGAGGACTAGAAACAAACAAACAGAGACTGGGAAAAATAGGAGCAAAGAAAAAAGCTGGTTGACTTGCCAGACAAGACAAACTGGCACAGAGAGACAAGGACCACAGGGATATATACACCGGGGATAATAAGCGACACCTGGAGGGAGTGGAGAGAATCACAAGGACAGGTGAACCAGATCAGGGTGTGACACAGCAATCATCACTCCTGTGTTCCAATGGCACGTTGTGTTAGCTAATCCAAGTTTATAATTTTAAAAGGCTAATTGATCATTAGAAAACACTTTTGCAATTACGTTAGCACAGCTGTTATGCTGATTTAAAGAAGCAATAAAACAGCAATAAAGCCTTACTAGTTGTGGATCTGGAGCATCAGCATCTCTTCACTGTCGACGTTGAGACTGGTGTTTTGCGGGTACTGTTTAATGAAGCTGCCAGTTGAGGACTTGTGAGGCGTCTGTTTCTCAAACTAGATACTCTAATGTACGTGTCCTCTTGCTCAGTTGTGCACCAGGGCCTCCCACTCCTCTTTATATTCTGGTTAAAGCCAGCTTGCACTGTTCTGTGAAGGGAGTAATACACAGCGTTGGACGAGATCTTCACTTTCTTGGCAATTTCTCGCATGGAATACCCTTCATTTCTCAGAGAAAGATTAAACTGATGAGTTTCAGAAGAAAGGTATTTGTTTCTGGCCGTTTTGAGCCTGTAATCGAAACCACAAATGCTGATGCTCCAGATACTCAACAAGTCGAAAGAAGGACAGCCCTATTGCTTCAGGACAACAGTCTTCAGCTGTGCTAACCTAATTGCAAAAGGGTTTTCTAATGATCAGTTAGCCTTTTAAAATTAAAAACTTGGATTAGCTAACACAACGTGACATTGCAACACAGGAGTGATGGTTGCTGATAATGGGCCTCTGTACACCTATGTAGATATTCCATTTTAAAAAATCAGCCGTTTCCAGCTATAATAGTCATTTAAAACATTAACAATGTCTATACTGTATTTCTGATCAACTTGATGTAATTTTAATGGACATTTTTAAAAACAAGGATATTTCTAAGTGACCCCAAACCTTTGAACGGTAGTGTGTGTATATATATATATATACAGTGCCTTGCGAAAGTATTCGGCCCCCTTGAACTTTGCGACCTTTTGCCACATTTCAGGCTTCAAACATAAAGATATAAAACTGTATTTTTTTGTGAAGAATCAACAACAAGTGGGACACAATCATGAAGTGGAACGACATTTATTGGATATTTCAAACTTTTTTAACAAATCAAAAACTGAAAAATTGGGCGTGCAAAATTATTCAGCCCCCTTAAGTTAATACTTTGTAGCGCCACCTTTTGCTGCGATTACAGCTGTAAGTCGCTTGGGGTATGTCTCTATCAGTTTTGCACATCGAGAGACTGACATTTTTTCCCATTCCTCCTTGCAAAACAGCTCAGGCTCAGTGAGGTTGGATGGAGAGCATTTGTGAACAGCAGTTTTCAGTTCTTTCCACAGATTCTCGATTGGATTCAGGTCTGGACTTTGACTTGGCCATTCTAACACCTGGATATGTTTATTTTTGAACCATTCCATTGTAGATTTTGCTTTATGTTTTGGATCATTGTCTTGTTGGAAGACAAATCTCCGTCCCAGTCTCAGGTCTTTTGCAGACTCCATCAGGTTTTCTTCCAGAATGGTCCTGTATTTGGCTCCATCCATCTTCCCATCAATTTTAACCATCTTCCCTGTCCCTGCTGAAGAATAGCAGGCCCAAACCATGATGCTGCCACCACCATGTTTGACAGTGGGGATGGTGTGTTCAGCTGTGTTGCTTTTACGCCAAACATAACGTTTTGCATTGTTGCCAAAAAGTTCCATTTTGGTTTCATCTGACCAGAGCACCTTCTTCCACATGTTTGGTGTGTCTCCCAGGTGGCTTGTGGCAAACTTTAAATGACACTTTTTATGGATATCTTTAAGAAATGGCTTTCTTCTTGCCACTCTTCCATAAAGGCCAGATTTGTGCAATATACGACTGATTGTTGTCCTATGGACAGAGTCTCCCACCTCAGCTGTAGATCTCTGCAGTTCATCCAGAATGATCATGGGCCTCTTGGCTGCATCTCTGATCAGTCTTCTCCTTGTATGAGCTGAAAGTTTAGAGGGACGGCCAGGTCTTGGTAGATTTGCAGTGGTCTGATACTCCTTCCATTTCAATATTATCGCTTGCACAGTGCTCCTTGGGATGTTAAAGCTTGGGAAATCTTTTTGTATCCAAATCCGGCTTTAAACTTCTTCACAACAGTATCTCGGACCTGCCTGGTGTGTTCCTTGTTCTTCATGATGCTCTCTGCGCTTTTAACGGACCTCTGAGACTATGACAGTGCAGGTGCATTTATACGGAGACTTGATTACACACAGGTGGATTGTATTTATCATCATTAGTCATTTAGGTCAACATTGGATCATTCAGAGATCCTCACTGAACTTCTGGAGAGAGTTTGCTGCACTGAAAGTGAAGGGGCTGAATAATTTTGCACGCCCAATTTTTCAGTTTTTAATTTGTTAAAAAAGTTTGAAATATCCAATAAATGTCGTTCAACTTCATGATTGTGTCCCACTTGTTGTTGATTCTTCACAAAAAAATACAGTTTTATATCTTTATGTTTGAAGCCTGAAATGTGGCAAAAGGTCGCAAAGTTCAAGGGGGCCGAATACTTTCGCAAGGCACTGTATATATATATATATTTTTTGTTGTTGTCTTTGTCCATTTAATATTTAAAAATATTTCCATCCACTCCTCACACAGGAAGGAAAAGGGTCATCAATAAACCGACTAAGCCTCATTGTACAGTTTTCCTTTTGAGCTAAAGGATAAGGTAACAAATTACTAGCTGAGTTTTGGGTTTCTCATATTCTCATATTCTCCCAGACAGGACAGGACAACACCATACTCTTCGTGGTAACAGCTCCCGCTAAACACAATGCCATATTGACGTAGATAATTCATGGGGGAAAAACATCAAACTATGATTTGATGAAGTTATTTCAAACTGTTAAAAACTTTGCTAATGCTGTAAGTTGAGAGAGTTGGAGTCTTAAATAAATGAAAGTGTTTACTTCAGATGTTTCAGTCTTATGTGTGATGTGCAAGCACCTCTCTGTCACTGACATCATTTATTTCAGCAGATACCTCCATATCATCTCCAAGGTACAGACCTGTGGCAGCGCCATCCGTTACAAAAGGCCTGAGGGATACAGCGCAAAGGAAGATAGGTGCGTAACGTAGCCTATTCTTCATTTTATTCTTCTTCATTTACCTTTCTCTACATTCATTATCTGGATTGATGTTCAATTCTATAAAAGGTGCTGAAACTGCAGGACTTCCAATCACAGTTCACTGAGTCTGGCAGTCCTTTGCTAATCTTGAAGAGTAGCCCCATTTTCTGCACAGAAATGTCCATACATTACTTTTAATGTGCTGTTGTGTGTGTTACTTTTACAATATGCCCAATCCCAGGAGGCCAGCTATCCATCTCAGAAGGCAGGACAGTATGACAGAAAATCATATGCCCCAAAATGGGTCAGGATAGTCTAATGATACTAAACAAAAATATAAACATGTAAAGTGTTGGTCCCATGTTTCATGAGCTGAAATAACAGATCCCAGAAATGTTCCATTCACACAAAAAGCAAATTTCTCTCAAATTGTATGCACAAATTTGTTTACATCATTGTTAGTGAGCATTTCTCCTTTGCCAAGATAATCCATCCACCTGACAGGTGTGGCATATAAAGAAGCTGATTAAACAGTAGGATCATTACACAGTTGCACCTTGTGCTGGGGACAATAAAAGGCCACTCTAAAATGTGCAGTTTTGTCACACAACACAATGCCACAGATGTCTCAAATTTTGAAGGAGCTGCAGGAATGTCTACCAGAGCTGTTGCCAGAGAATTGAATGTTCATTTCTCTACCATAAGCTGCCTCCAGGCCACACAGGCCATACAACCCGCAGACCACGTGTAACCACTCCAGTCAGGACCTCTACATCCGGCTTCTTCACCTGTTTGATTGTCTGAGACCAGCCACCAGGACAGCTGATGAAACTGAGGAGTATTTATGTCTGTAATAAAGCCCTTTTGTGGAGAAAAACTCATTATGATTGGCTGGGCCTGGCTCCCAGTGGGTGGGACTATGCCCTCCCAGGCCCACCCAGGGCTGCGCACCTTCCCAGTCATGTGAAATCCATTGACAAATGTATTTCAATTGACTGATTTCCTTATATGAACTGTAACTCAGTAAAATCATTGAAATTGTTGCATGTTGCTTTTATATTTGTTCAGTCTAATAGGAGGCCCATTGAGTCTCAGAACTATGATGACATATTCATTTAATGTACAAAACTATTTCCCCAGTGTATCAGGGAACCAGTAAGATCCTATATCAGCTCTGAATTTCAAACTACATCTTCAGACGAATAAACATGAACAAATAACCAAATGGTCAAGCCCTATAAATAACCAGAAGCGGGACTCAAGCCCTATAGAGGTTTGCCTTAATGCTTATGAGACCTATTGATCCTAGAGAAACTGTGAACATCAACAGTCCAAATAGGGTGCGACGCCGACCACCGAGCACCACCCGAACAAGGAGAGGAACCACCTTCGGTGCAAGTCGTGACACTATGAGGTTAAAGTGCAGACTATCAGCTATAATTTGAGGGTATTTTTATCCATGTCGTGTGAACCGTTTTGAAATTACTGCACTTTTTGTACTTAGTCCCCTATTTAAGGGGAACAAAAGTATTTGCACAAATTCACGTGTATTAAAGTAGTCAAACATTTAGTATTTGGTCCAATACTTCTAGCACGCAATGACTACATCAAGCTTGTGACTCTGCAAACTTGTTGGATGCATTTGCTGTTTGTTTGTTTCCAATAAAAATGTATGGTCAATAATATATTGTGTCATTTTGGAGTCCCTTTTATTGTAAATAAGAATATAACATGTTTCTAAACACTTCTACTTTCATGTGGATGCTACCATGGTTACAGATATGGCTGAATGAATCGTGATTAATGATGAGTGAGAAAGTTACAGGCGTACAAATATCATACCCCCAAGACATGCTAACTTCACACCATTACAATGACATGGGAGGTTAGCATTTTGAGGGCGTATGATATTTGTGCGTCCCAGGCCAGATTGTCACTGTGTAGGCACACACACAAAGCACTCGAAGCAAAACAGTTTAAGCACCACCTTAGTCCCAAACCTGATACATCCAAATAACCAGTGACAAAAAAAATCTAGAATTGAACTAATGCTGCTCAGACCTCACGCATCACTACAGTTCTGGCAGATTCTCTCGGTTTACACGCAGAATCTGCCCAAGAGATTATCTGACAGTGAGGCCATGAATAATGTACAAAATAAGAATGGTCTGATCACCAGACCCTTATATAACCACTCCCTTCACATTGATCTCCATACAGTCTCCCCATCACCTCGCCACTCGGCTGCTGTGCATTTGATACCTATGTACCCCAGGGCATCATCCCAAATGGCACCCTATTCTCTACATAATAATAACGTTTGAGTTGATGCACTACTTTTGACCAGGGCCCATAGAGAATAGGGTGCCATTTGGTACGTAACTCAGGACTCTCTCCTTTAGCACCTCTTCTCCTCTGTTTAACTACACTTCTTATACCTCCAAAGTCCAAATATGTTCAGTCACACTGACCTGCTACTGTTAGACCATTCATCAACGTTGAACTGTCCAAACATCAGAGGTGTTAGGGAGACAGGATGGCCACAGTGGTTTGGAGAGCTTCCAATGACCCTGGCCCTGGCTGTGACCTGTAATTTCATGGCCGGGTTAGGCTAGAGTACATGGTATATTAGTGCTACAGAAGACATTGATCAGAGTTGTTTAAAATTATAAATTGTTAAAGGCCCAGTGCAGTCGAAAATTTGATTTTCTGTGTTTTATATACACTCATGGTCAGTTTATTAGGTACACCCATCTAGTACCAGGTCGGACCCCCCTTTGCCTCCAGAACAGCCTGAATTATTTGGGGCATGGAAACATTGTTCAATTGGTATCAATCGACTTAACGTGTGGCAGAAAAACATTCCCCACACCATTACACCACCGCCACCAGCCTGTACCGTTGACACCAGGCAGGATGAGGCCATGGACTCATGCTGCTTACTCCAAATCCTGACTCTGCTATCTGCATGACGCAACAGGAACCGGGATTCGTCGGACCAGGCAATGTTTATCCACTCCTCAATTGTCCAGTGTTGTTGATCGCATGCCCACTGGAGCCACTTCTTCTTGTTTTTAGTTGATAGGAGTGGAACCCAGTGTGGTCGTCTGCTGCAATAGCCCATCAGTGACAAGGGAGGACGAGTTGTGTGTTCCGAGATGCCATTCTGCACAACACTGTTGTACTGCACTGTTAGTTGCCTGTCTGTGGCCCTCCTGTTAGCTTGCACGATTCTTGCCAATCACCTTCGACTTCTCTCATCAACGAGCATTTTCACCCACAGAACTGCGCACCCACAGAACAACAAAAGCAGCAGTGGGAGAGGCTGCACTACTTGGAGAGATGGACTTGGGAGGAGATTCTAGACGGGAAAGGACCCTGGGCAGAGCCAGGAGAATATTGCCGCCCCAAGGCCGAGCTGGAGGCAGCAAAAGCAGAGAGGCGGCATTATGAGGAACTAGCACGGCAGAGCGGATGGAAGCCCGAGAGTCAGCCCCAAAGATTTCTTGGGGGGGGGCTCACAGGGAGTATGGCTACGCCAGGTAGGAGACCTGAGCCAACTTCCTGTGGTTACCGGGGGGCTAGAGAGACCGGGCAGGCACCGTGTTATGCGGTGGAGCGCACGGTGTCCCCAGTGCGGGTGCACAGCCCGGTGCGGTACATTCCAGCTCCGCGTATCGGCCGGGCTAGAGTGGGCATCGAGCCAAGTGCCATGAAGCCGGCTCTACGCATCTGGTCTCCAGTGCGTCTCCTTGGGCCGGCTTTCATGGCACCAGCCTTGCGCACGGTGTCCCCGGTTCGCCTGCATAGCCCAGTGCGGGCTATTCCACCTCGCTGCACTGGCAGGGCGACCGGGACCATTCAACCGGGTAAGGTTGGGCAGGCTCGGTGCTCAAGAGCTCCAGTGCGCCTGCACGGCCCGGTCTATCCGTCACCACCTCCACGCACCAGCCCTCCGGTGGCAGCCCCCCGTACCAGGCTGTCTCTCCGGCCCATCCTTACAGGGGCTTCCTCCTCTCCAGCGCTGCCGGAGTCTCCCGCCTGTTCGGCGCTACGAGAGCTACTCAGTCCGGCGCTTCCAGAGCCTTCCTCCTCTCCAGCGCCTCCAGTGCCGCCCGTCTGCCCTGCGCCGCCAGTGCCGCCCGTCTGCCCAGCGCCGCCAGTGCCGCCCGTCTGCCCAGCGCCGCCAGTGCCGCCCGTCTGCCAGGAGCCGCCAGTGCCGCCCGTCTGCCCAGCGCCGCCAGTGCCGCCCGTCTGCCCAGCGCCGCCAGTGCCGCCAGTCAGCCAGGGGCCGCCAGGAAGCCAGGGGCCGCCAGTGCCGCCAGTCAGCCAGGGGCCGCCAGTGCCGCCAGTCAGCCAGGGGCCGCCAGTGCCGCCAGTCAGCCAGGGGCCGCCAGTGTCGCCAGTCAGCCAGGGGCCGCCAGTAAGCCAGGGGCCGCCAGTGCCGCCAGTCAGCCAGGGGCCGCCAGTGCCGCCAGTCAGCCAGGGGCCGCCCGAGCAGCTGCCCCTCTGTCCAGAGCAGCTGCCGCCCCTCTGTCCCGAGCTGCTGCCCCTCTGTCCCGAGCAGCTGCCGCCCCTCGGTCCCGAGCAGTTGCCGCCCCTCTGTCCCGAGCAGTTGTCCCTCTGTCCCGAGCAGTTGTCCCTCTGTCCCGAGCAGCTGCTTCACCTCTGTCCCGAGCTGCCCCTCTGTCCCAAGCAGCCCCTCTGTCCAGTGGGGTCATTGAGAGGGGTGGTCATGGTGAGAAAGCCACGGAGGCGGACAATAAGGCGGACTAAGACAATGATGAAGTGGAGTCCGCGTCCCGCGCCAGAGCCGCCACCGCGGACAGACGCCCACCCAGACCCTCCCCTATAGGTCAAGGTTTTGCGGCCGGAGTCCGCACCTTTGGGGGGGGGGGGTACTGTCACGTTCTGACCTTGATTTTCCGTTGTTTGTATTTATTTAGTATGGTCAGGGCGTGAGTTGGGTGGGCAGTCTATGTTTGTTTTTCTATGTTTTGGGGCATTTCTATGTTTTCGGCCTAGTATGGTTCTCAATCAGAGGCAGGTGTCATTAGTTGTGTCTGATTGAGAATCATACTTAGGTAGCCTGGGTTTCACTGTGTGTTTGTGGGTGATTGTTCCTGTCACTGTGTTTGTTGTCACAGGATAGGCTGTATAGGTTTTTCACGTTCCGTTTGTTGTTTTGTAGATTTAAGTTATTTCATGTATCGTTCATTTTCCATTAAAGAACATGAGTAACCACCACGCTGCTTTTTGGTCCCAGAGTCTGGACCCCTTATGTCCCTCATGTCCTAACAGGGGCATAATGTAGACGTTTTGCAGGGAGAGGATGTCGCTGGGCAGTGACCCAATAGAACTCTGCGGTTTATCCCGTGACAGGTTTCAGCTTGTGGCCAAGCCTACAAATAACAGCCAGGCGTCTTGTTTGCTCTCATTCTCTGTGGCCTGTTTCAGATTACTCACTGAGCCTTTGAAGTTTGCTGATGGACAGGCAGGGTTTTCCCCTTCCTCTCCTGCCAGAAAAAGATTGGGTCATCATCAGTTCCGGCGCTGCTACATATCTAGTGTAACCCCAGAATTAGACTCATGCCTAGCTCAGGGTTTTATCATAGGTCACATGTTGTTGTATCTCCTGAATTCACAGCAAGTCCCTGGGTATCAGAAGGGTAAAACATAAGTTGGTTTGTCATAGTGATCCCTTGGTTTTGTTCACTGGATCACTATGTCAGCTCTACAGCACTGTGCTGTATACAGTGTCTGCCTTACTTGCATTTTAAAGATGAAAGAAATCTATAGTGTAGTAGCATAAGTAGTAGCGTAAACCTTGTATCAATTCACACAAAATTGCAGAAAGGAAATTGACATAGCCAGCCTTGGTGAAAGCAAACTAATGACACTGGAGGTTTAACGCGTGTCTGAGACTTTGTGTCACGAACCTGCCGCTCTCACTCACTGAAGGGTTTCACTGGTACGTTCCTAGCCTGCCATGGACCATTGAGCAATAAAAAGGTCTGTAACTAAATCCAGAGACTAATCCAGCCTGGACAATCGCTGGCAGACCTTCTAGCTGTGCAGAGCAGAGGCCCTGGCTGCAGACTGTCCCCATGCAGCATGGTTCTCATGTCACAAGGCTGTCACCGTGTGGGTCCAGGAAACCATGGGGCACAGGAATGGTGTGGGAAGATTGAAGCACAAGGGAATGTGTTTTAATAGGAATGCCAGCATTTAGGATGGTCACTGGTATTTTCTTGATTGTGCAGCAGTTAAATGTGGTCTTGGTCTATAAAATGAAAAATGTCCATTGAAACACTTTAAAAAAGTGACAGCAGAGGACAAGGTAGACAGAGTTATTGACTTTGAAATAAGAGTTGTCTGGCAGTCAGACATATTTGTTAAAATGATCACTGTCTGAACATTTGATTTGAGAAATAAATAAACATAGGCTACTTGATGATGAGACTGGTTTTGAATTGTAGCCAAGCATTTTGATCAATTGCCAATTGTGTCAAATGAATTCTTAAAAACTAGCCTATAGTGGATAATAGTTGTCAAGTCTGCCCTAAACTGTCGTAATGAAATGTATTTTTTATTCTAATCATTCAAAACGAAAGTAATGCTTATAGTTAATGGATTAGCCTAAATACCTAAACACGTTAATAATCAGACATTCTCCAGCATTTTAGCTGATAATCTGGATAACCACACGGATTTAGGATACATTTGTATTTATTGATTGTGATGTGAAACATACTGTATGCTACTGTCTACTATGTTTGCATACCACATTTACCTATTATTATAATAATGTTTATTTATTTAGCAGACGCACCTATCCAGAGTGATTACAGGAGAAATTCGGGTTAAGTGCCTTGCTCAAGAGCACATCGACAGATGTTTCACCTAGTCGGCTCGTGGAATCAATCCAGCGACATATCGGTTATTTGGCCCAACGCTCTTAACCACCTAGCTTCTTGCTCAAGACCCTAAGCCTACTCAGTCAAATTATTGTTGAGATGTGGATTTCAGCACCACACACACGTGGACAGCTCCTTGCTGCAATTATGCGCATTAAATCCTTGATTGCTCACTAACACTCCGTCCGACTATATGGCTCTTGAAAGTTGTATTTTGATCACCAGTGAGGTGGCAGAGACAGGATCGCATGTCGACCCAACACCCCAGGTTACAATATTGCTCACTGAACTCGCCACCTGACCCGTAAAAACACACCCATAATGGAATATACGACTGGTCCAAGGTGTCAAAGAGCCAGTCAACTCTTGCTCGGGCGGTGCAACATATTAGCATAGTTCGGAAGGAAGACCATGAGCCAGGCGCACGCGGGTCTTTGATGGGATATTGCCTCTATCACAGTTTTTTTCTGGAACTCGTGAATACGAATAGAAGATAATTGATTGCAATGAAAGATTATGGAATGCAATCAACCGGTAACATTTCGCCGGATTTAATTTCTACACAAACGTGACAAATAAAATTGGCTGCACTGAAATTCGAAATAGTTGGCTATAGGGCTAGACCCATGCTACTTTTTTGTTCTGATAACAGTCACTTTTAAATTTCATTACGATGAAATGGCAACGAAATACCAGCTTGAAATAAACTTGAGAAAAATTTCACAGACTAGATATAGCCTCGCCCAAATATCAAACGTGTGTATTTAAGAAACGAAGGAAGACATCGGTTGTCATATACCTTGAAACAACTTGAAATAAAGAAGCTGAATTATTTTTGAATGAGAGATCCAGTTGCACAGGGGGGCATTCCAACCGTTTTTACCAAACACTGCTTCGGATATCACCATCGACACAATGCTGGCCCGACCACCTCCGTTTTTCCCTGTCATTGCACTAACTTCCCACAGGTCTCTTCCCTTGCCTGTTGCGCAAAGGCACCCCACGCTGGATCTAGGCAATGCCGAAACGATCCTCCGCTTATCCTCGCTGGAACACCATGCTGCCACCCAGTCTGCCAAGCTCAGGCCTCCTAAAACGGGGGGGACAGAGGATGCCACCGAGGATGATCCAAAGGTTAACTTGGAGGCGAAGGACCTTTGGGCACAATTCCACAAATTCGGCACTGAAATGGTCATAACAAAATCAGGAAGGTAAATGTTATGACATATCATCAATAACCATGTAGACTATAACGTTGATCGTTTTTCATTTAGAGGACTGTAGGATGATTTGAAATCGATGTGTGTTCCCTTTACTCCAGGCGCATGTTTCCAGCGTTCAAAGCCAGATGTACTGGCTTGAACAAAATGGCAAAATATATTTTGCTGATAGATATTGTGGCGGCCGACGAGTGCAGGTACAAGTTTCACAACTCACATTGGATGGTAGCAGGAAAGGCAGATCCTGAAATGCCAAAGAGGATGTACATACACCCAGACAGTCCCGCTTCCGGAGAGCAATGGATGTCAAAAGTGGTCAATTTTCACAAACTAAAATTGACAAACAACATCTTGGACAAGCATGGGTTTGTACGTTCCAAATATGCGTTTTGTGTTAATAATGTAGTATTTGCATGTGTAGTTTGACTCATTTACTGTATTGTTACATTAGCTACAATATAACTGAAATATACTATTTTGTATTGAATTGCGTAACGTTCCAGTTGATGACTAGGCCTAATGTATTCTTTAAAATGTATTTTGTCTCCAATTGCAGACGATTCTTAACTCAATGCACAAATACCAGGTTAGGTTTCACGTTGTGAGGGCCAACGATATCCTCCAACTGCCATATTGCACGTTCATGACCTATGTCTTTTCTGAGACAGAATTTATCGCTGTAACTGCATATCAAAACGATAAGGTAGGCCCTTCGTAATTTTATAAAGCAAGTTTCAGAATATCATTATATTTTTCGTATTGGTAGACCTCTGGAAAATGGGAATTAAACGCATGACATAAATTACCCATAAAGAGTTTGTAAAGAGTTTATGTTGTGGCCTAAATTAATGACTGACTTATTGCTAAATAGCCTACTCTATTGCAGATTAGTTACCCAAGGCTCAATATCTGGCAAGCAATGAAATGTAGATTTTATGTTGTCAAATGTATTGTTCTAAATGTGCAATATTTTAATAAGGTTAACCTAACGGCTTATAAAACCTTTACGAACTTCTTGTGGAAAAAAATATTTTGTTTGAAACTATTCCTGAGCTATCCCTGTAATTAGCCTAAGAGACTCTGATTATTAGTGTTAAAATGTGATACATTTCTGGTCTAATGTTTATAAACATTACAGTCATTACAGTGATTTCTATATTTTCAGATTACACAACTAAAAATTGATAACAATCCTTTTGCCAAAGGATTCCGTGGCACTGGCAATGAGAGAAGAGAAAAAAGGTGAGACAAAAAAAACCACAAACGTAAATTAATATAATAAATAATTTTAGAAACTCTTAATTAATTGTCAAAACTGAAATATGTTATTTTTTGAGTAGGAAACAACTGGGGATTAATACACAAAAATCCAATGAGACGCGAATGCAAGAAGACAATGAAATCTCTTGTGACTCTTTGGATGAGGCTCAACTGAAAAGCGAAGGAAACTCAAAATCATCCGGTTTGTATGATAACGAAATGAACAGCTAAAAATGTTGCCTTAATTCTTACTATAAGAATTGCTTAGCCTCAACTTGTTCTCAGTTTACAAACAACAGTGGCTTTTTATAATCATGTTAGATGTCTGCGAAAGTGCAAGCGAAAGCAGTCAAGAAAGCAAGGATGGGCATTACGTTGGACAAGACTTGCGAAAAATCTCAACTGCCACAGAGAAACTGAAACCTGGTCCAAATGTTATCACAGCGCACTGCAAAACGGACAGGGCTTTAGTGGACTCATTCGGCGCCGAAAGAGACCCAGATAATCCAAAACAGGACCATGTAAATGCCACAACTGGCGGTAGGACACGTTGCTTTAGAGCAGAGGAGTCGAATGCCACGGAGTCAAACCAGCCTCTAACCGTGGAAACGGACCAAAGAGCTCACATCACAGGCCTAGAATGCAGTAATTTTCTTCACTGCTATTCTTGTCCACCGGATTTAACAAGATATATCATCAACCCCTTGGGTGTCGCACACCGTCTCCTACACCCCGCTGCCCAAGTCAACATGCAGGGGAGAACTTTCTCCAGTGTAGCAGCCATGGGTCACAGGCTGGCAGCTGTGTCATCTGGCGGAGTGTGCGCCATGGGCACGGCTGGTATCCTGGCATCTTCTTTACAAAGAGTGTCAGGAACGTCAGGATTACCCGTGAACTTTCAGCAGCATGCTATGGCATCACAGGTATGCCAGTCATTTATTAATTTAGTAACGATACTCAATAGGCTGCCTTTATATGTGTGCCCATGACGCACGTAAATTAAGTAGGCTAATTTAAGTCTTTATTATGAAAATAACAGTAAACTTTGCTAGCTCTAACCGCTCTTTCTTTATTTCCCATGCAGGGCCTCACCGTTTCTCCAATTGGTGGTATTTTCCCCTACCCCTACTCCTATTTGGCAGCAGCGGCTCCTCAGTCCACCACAGCATCGACCCCAGTGCGCCCTCGAACCCGGTTCAGACCCTACTCCATTCCCAATAGCGTAACAGACAACTGTTCGACACCACTGAAATCTATTCATTTTAAGACTGATAGAGACGTGAATTGTTACATTTTTGGAAATAGTCCGATTGCTGCCAGATTGGACTGTAGGTCTACATCAGAGGTCAACATCAATTCCTTGCCACTTGGTTATTGTGCGCCACCAGCAAAGAGCGTATCCAGCAAGGATGGCATGGACCAGCTTCAATGTATGTAACAGTTGGTCAGCGGCCTAGACTCCTAGACAGAGATTTATTTTCCTAGGGCATAAATCTAACAAACTGATCAAAATTATGACATTTTTCTTTATTGCATATGAATGAAGATTGAAGTGTTTGATATCAAACCAAAAGGCATTTAAAAAAGTATCATAATGCAGAATGTATAACATTGTTTACGTCTGTGGAATATGGTTGCGCTTGTGTGTTGTTACTGTCATTTGTTTGTTGGTGACACTGAAGTTAATCTGCTATAAATCTCCAATGTTTTCACTCAGCCAATTACTTCTATAGAAACAGTTTTGAACCTCTATATTTTCCAACCAAACAACGAGTGTAGTTTCAAATGTAAATATTATTTATTTCGGTTTAGAAGTCTTTGAGAAATTTGAGAAATTAGTTTTCTATTCATTCACATTTTTATGGAGGAATGTTTTTGCTGACGTGTTAAACATTGAAAAGTCAATGGTGTGTCAATTACCAATATCATTTGCAGTTTTAATATTTTATGAAGACAATATTGTCAAAATAACCATTACATGTTTTTGTAGATCCAAAACAATTGTCACAATATTTTTGGGGAGAATCTTGTATACCTAGAAATTATTACAACTAATTATTGGTTTAACAGACATAGGCCTATAGCTCTTTGCATGATTGTTAATTTGAATAACTGCACTTGAATGTGTTTTATGAACTCCACAAAATAATGTTAAACGAAATAAAAGTATTCTGTTTAATGGTCTATTTATGTTTTAATGATTGAGGAAGTTTTTGAATGGATGTTCGTATCTATGCACTTTATGTTTTAAAAGTTTCATATTATTTAAAACGAAAAAAGTTATACATTAATTGGCTACATCCGTACTGTGTACGTTTTGAACACTTCAAAATGATACCTACTTTGCTAAATTATTTAATTTGTTTATCCCAATGTTGGCTACTTTCATTTGAATACCTATAAAAAATGTTGTTCCAAAGATATGTATTTTTAAGTTATTGTTCTTCATTAGATGATAAATGATATTGTTGGATATATCGTTCCGTTATCTCTTTAAACAAATGGTAATATATAGTGCCAAATACGGTTCATTTGGCTTGTAACCATAGCGGAACCCTTTTGCTGCTATATGGAACCTTTTATTGAAGATTCTATAAAGAGCAGGGCTCATAAGGTTCTAAATGGAACCAGTATGGTGCTAAAAAGCAGGGTTTCCCAAACTCGAATCTGGGGGGGACCTGGTTGCATCACTACCCTAGCACTACACAGCTGATTTAAATGTGGGCAGGGCCGAGTTTGGGAAACTCTGCTATAAAAAACATTTCCTAAAGATCTATATACTACCAACAAAAGGTTACAACCCTTTTTGGGACTATGACACTTTTAATGGGTCTCTATTGAACCTTTATGGAAAATGGCTTCATAAATAACCTTTCTCAATCTCAAAAGGTTCTTTAAAGAACCATACAGGATTTTTTAAAATTCTGGTTTAATAGCTACATTGTATTGTTAATATCCCCCCCTGGGTGCCAGTGGTGTAAAGTACTTAAGTAAGAATACTTTAAAGTACTACTTAAGTAGTTTTTTTGAGTATCTGTATTTTACTTTACTATTTATATTTTTGACAACGTTTACTTTTACTTCACTACATTCTTAAAGAAAATATTGTATTTTTACTCCATACATTTTCCCTGACAATCTAAAGTAATCCTTGCAGTTTGAACGCTGAGCAGAACAGGATAATTTGAAAATTCACGCACTTATCAAGAGAACACGTGGTCATCCCTACAGCCTATGGTCTGGCGGACTCACTAAACACAAATGCATATTTTGTAAATAATGTCTGAGTTTCGGAGTGTGCTCCTGGCTATGCGTACATTTTAAAATAAGAACATGGTGCCGCTTAATATAAGGAATTCGAAATGATTTATACTTTTAATTTTGATACTTAAGTAAAGTATATTTTAGCAATTAAATGTATTGTTGATACTTAAGTATATTTAGAACCAAATACTTTTAGACTTTTACTCAAATAGTATTTTACTGGGTGACTTTTACATGAGTAACTTGTTATTAACGAATCTATACTTTTACTCTATGACAATTGGGTACCTTTTCCACCACTGCTGGGTGCACGTTTTGGTTTTTACCCTAGCACTAAACAGCTGATTTAAATGTGGGCAGGATCGAGTTTGGGAAACTCTGCTATAAAAAACCCTTTCCTAAAGATCTATATACTACCAACAAAAGGTTACAACCCTTTTTGGGACTATGACACTTTTTTTATGGTTCTTTATAGAACCTTTATGGAGAATGGCTCTCTAAATAACTTTTATCAATCTCAAAGGTTCTTTGTAGAACCATACAGGTACAACCAAACCTATGAGAGACTTACTAGCCAAAGAGAATGACTGGTCATGGGGTCACATGCAACAGGTAGCGTTTGACAAAATCAAAGGAGATCTGGCCTCACAGAGAGTGCTGGCCCAGTACCGTCCCCACGCTAAGACAAAAGTATCAGCAGATGCATCATCCTTTGGGCTAGGGGCGGTCCTCACACAGATGCAGGACAACATGGAGTGGCGTCCAATAGCATACATCTCCCGAAGCTTATCCGACACAGAGCAAAGATATGCTCAAGTGGAGAAGGAGGCGTTGGCTATCACATGGGCATGTGAAAGGCTCAGCCAATACCTTATTGGCCTGCAGTTTACAGCAGAGACTGACCACAAACCACTGTTGGCTCTGTTAGGGACAAAAGCACTGGACGACTTGCCTCCCAGAGTTCTGCGCTTCCGCCTCAGATTACTGAGGTTCACCTACAAGATGGTGTATGTGCCAGGGAAGGCACTGATCACAGCAGATGCACTCTCCAGGGTCCCAAATAAACGTCCATTATCAGAGGAGGAGCAATGTCTAGAGGGTGAGGTACAGGTGTCCATTAATGCAATAAGGGACAGTCTACCTGCATCTCAGACCAAACTGCAGCAGATTGCAGAGGAGCAACAACGAGACCACATCTGCCAACAGATAGTGCAGCAGTGCAAAAAGGGATGGCCCAGGCAGGAGGAACTGCCTCAGCTGCTGAAGCCCTATTGGGTGCACCAAAGTGACTTCCACTGTAACGGAGACCTTCTCATGAAAGGACAACGGATAGTTATCCCAGAGACTCTACAACCAGAAATGCTAGACAGAGTGCATGATGGACACATGGGGATAACCAAATGCAGACTGAGGGCTCAACAGTCAGTGTGGTGGCTTGGTCTGAGTACTCAGATTGCCAAGCTAGTGGCCCAGTGTGAGGTCTGTACAAAATGTCAACCTTGTCATCTGGAGCCAATGATGGCAACGGAGCTGCCAAAACGGCCATGGCAAAAGGCATATGTTCTATTGGAAAAATGACACTTATCTGCTAGTGGTAGATTACTACTCAAGATACATTGAAATAGCAAAGACACCCATAACCACATCAGCTGGTGTTATCAATGGATTCAAGTTATTTTTTTCCAGGCAAGCGGTCGCTGAGATCCTGGTTACAGATCACGCTCCCCAGTTCTCTGCGAGCTCCTTTTCTGCTTTTGCCGCAGAATATGACTTCATACATGTGACCAGTAGCCCCTACCATGCACAGAGTAATGGTGAGGCAGAGAGAGCTGTGAAAACAGTCAAGGGACTGCTGAAAAAGAACAAGGATCCATACAGGGCTCTGTTAGCTTACAGAGTTACACCACTGCATCATGGGCCGTCGCCTGCCGAACTCCTGATGGGCAGGAGGCTGCGTTCCCCATTGCCTGTCTTGCCAGCTCAGCTTAAACCCCGATTGGCCTAACAGAAAGGCCTTCGCTGAGAGGGACAAACGTCTGAAACAAATGCAAACTGGAGACTTTAATCGGAGACACCGTGCTAAGGAGAGGCCAGAGCTGACCGAAGGTCAACGCGTGTGGATTACAAACTCAAAGACACCAGCAATAGTGCTGAGGAAAGTGGATGCCCCACGCTCCTATGTGGTGGACACAGGCTCAGAAGAGGTACGAAGGAACAAAACACACCTCAGAGCTCTTCCAGATCTACCAGCCACACAGACCGAGGCCACAGAAAATGCACAAAAAGAGGGTGAAGGAGAGAGAATGCTCACAGAGCCACAAGCGCACCCAAAAAGGGATGTGATGCCACCAGAGTGGCTGAAAGACTATGTTACGTGAAGAGAAAACATACTGCTGGGGAATATACCCAGCAAAAAGAGACTGTACCTAAGTTAATGTTCATACTGTGTGATTTAATGCTTTCATACTGTTTCAGGATGGGAAGTAGCATGTTAGAGAATAATACTGGTTTCCAAATTGCATTTCAGTTATGCTTCAGTGGTTATGCATGTTGAGTTCCTGTTCATGGGAGAGGGGAAGATGTAGTAGGATGTCCCTTAGGGGCATCCGTACCTATGTAGTACATGCAAGGGTTAGGTTAATAAACAGTCTGGAGCTAGAACTCGTTGTCAAGCGTCTTTATTTTAGATCATACTACAGTTTTAATCAAAACAAATAACATTTTATTTGTCACATGCGCCGAATACAACAGGTGTATAATACAACAGACCTTACAGTGAAATGCTTACTTACAAGCCCCTAACCAACAATGTAGTTTTAAGAAAATACCAAAAAAAAAAGTAAAAGATAAAAATAACAAATAATTAAAGAGCAGCAGTAAAATAACAATAGAAAGGCTATATACAGGGGGTACCGATACAGAGTCAATGTGCGGGGGCACCGGTGAGTCGAGGTAATTGAGGTAATATAATGTTGGTAGAGTTATTAAAGTGATGATGCATAGATAATAACAGAGAGTAGCAGCAGCATAGAAGGGGGGGAGGGGGCAATGTGAATAGTCTGGGTAGCCATTTGATTAGGTGTTCAGGTGTCTTGGGGGTAGAAGCTGTTTAGAAGCCTCTTGGACCTAGACTTGGCGCTCCAGTACTGTTTGCCATGCAGTAGCAGAGAGAACAGTCTATGACTAGGGTGGCTGGAGTCTTTGACAATTTTTAGGGCCTTCCTCTAACCGTCTGGTATGGAGGTCCTGGATGGCAGGAAGCTTGGCCCCAGTGATGCACTGGGCCGTACAAACTATCCTCTGTAGTGCCTTGTGGTCGGAGGCCGAGCAGTTGCCATACCAGGCAGTGATGCAACCAGTGAGGATGTTCTCGATGGTGCAGCTGTAGAATCTTTTGAGGATCTGAGGAACTTGAACCTCTCAACCTGCTCCACTAGAGCCCCGTCAATGAGAATGGGGGTTTGCTCATCTCCTTTGTCTTGATCACGTTGAGGGAGAGGTTGTCCTTGTACCACACGGTCAGGTTTCTAACCTCCTCCCTATAGGCTGTCTCATTGTTGTCAGTGATCAGGCCTTCCAAATCAAATCAAATCTAATTTTATTTGTCACATACACATGGTTAGCAGATGTTAATGCGAGTGTAGCGAAATGCTTGTGCTTCTAGTTCCGACAATGCAGTAATAACCAACAAGTAATCTAGCTAACAATTCCAGAACTACTACCTTATAGACACAAGTGTAAGGGGATAAAGAATATGTACATAAAGATATATGAATGAGTGATGGTACAGAGCGGCATAGGCAAGATACAGTAGATGGTATTGAGTACAGTATATACATATGAGATGAGTATGTAAACAAAGTGGCATAGTTAAAGTGGCTAGTGATACATGTATTAAATAAAGATGCAGTAGATGATATAGAGTACAGTATATACGTATACATATGAGATGAATAATGTAGGGTATGTAAACATTATATTAGGTAGCATTGTTTAAAGTGGCTAGTGATATATTTTACATCATTTCCCATCAATTCCCATTATTAAAGTGGCTGGAGTTGAGTCAGTGTGTTGGCAGCAGCCACTCAATGTTAGTGGTGGCTGTTTAACAGTCTGATGGCCTTGAGATAGAAGCTGTTTTTCAGTCTCTCGGTCCCAGCTTTGATGCACCTGTACTGACCTCGCCTTCTGGATGATAGCGGGGTGAACAGGCAGTGGCTCGGGTGGTTGTTGTCCTTGATGATCTTTATGGCCTTCCTGTGACATCGGGTGGTGTAGGTGTCCTGGAGGGCAGGTAGTTTGCCCCCGGTGATGCGTTGTGCAGACCTCACTACCCTCTGGAGAGCCTTACGGTTGTGGGCGGAGCAGTTGCCGTACCAGGCGGTGATACAGCCCAACAGGATGCTCTCGATTGTGCATCTGTAGAAGTTTGTGAGTGCTTTTGGTGACAAGCCGGATTTCTTCAGCCTCCTGAGGTTGAAGAGGCGCTGCTGCGCCTTCTTCACGATGCTGCCTGTGTGTGGACCAATTCAGTTTGTCTGTGATGTGTACGCCGAGGAACTTAAAACTTACTATCCTCTCCACTACTGTTCCATCGATGTGGATAGGGGGGTGTTCCCTCTGCTGTTTCCTGAAGTCCACAATCATCTCCTTAGTTTTGTTGACGTTGAGTGTGAGGTTATTTTCCTGACACCACACTCCGAGGGCCCTCACCTCCTCCCTGTAGGCTGTCTCGTCGTTGTTGGTAATCAAGCCTACCACTGTTGTGTCGTCCGCAAACTTGATGATTGAGTTGGAGGCGTGTGTGGCCACGCAGTCGTGGGTGAACAGGGAGTACAGGAGAGGGCTCAGAACGCACCCTTGTGGGGCCCCCGTGTTGAGGATCAGCGTGGTGGATGTGTTGTTACCTACCCTCACCACCTGGGGGCAGCCCGTCAGGAAGTCCAGGATCCAGTTGCAGAGGGAGGTGTTTAGTCCCAGGGTCCTTAGCTTAGTTATGAGCTTTGAGGGCACTATGGTGTTGAACGCTGAGCTGTGGTCAATGAACAGCATTCTCACATAGGTGTTCCTTTTGTCCGGGTGTGAAAGGGCAGTGTGGAGAGCAATCGAGATTGCATCATCTGTGGATCTGTTGGGGCGGTATGCAAATTGGAGTGGGTCTAGAGTTTCTGGGATAATGATGTTGATGGAGCCATGACCAGCCTTTCAAAGCATTTCATGGCTTCAGACGTGAGTGCTACGGGTCAGTAGTCATTTAGGCAGGTTACCTTAGTGTTCTTGGGCACAGGGACTATGGTGGGATGCTTGAAACATGTTGGCATTACATACTCAGACAGGGAGAGGTTGAAAATGTCAGTGAAGACACTTGCCAGTTGGTCAGCGCATACTTGGAGTACACGTCCTAGTAATCCGTCTGGCCCTGCGGCCTTGTGAATGTTGACCTGTTTAAAGGTCTTACTCACATCGGCTGCAAGAGCGGGTGATCACACAGTAATAGCTACATTGTATTGTTAAAATCCCATAGGTTTCATTATTTTGTTTATTAATAAATTGAATCAGATGTGCTACCTCTGGAACAGCTGGGGATCCGTGAGGAGAGAATTGAGAACTACTGATTTATTCAACCATCCTCAACAAGGCCATACATAAGTCTTTCACAAAACACCATCACTGGCCATAATCATATATAACATGAAAAAGCATAACACAACAGATTAGAGAAACAGGAATGACACTCACTGATGGCTGCACAAAAAGAGCTGTGCACAAACCACGCCCCAACATATTATAATGAGCCACTGCCCCTACATTTGAATTATCACTAAATTAGGAAATAACCCTTTTTTGAACTGTGAATAACCATTAAAAGGCTCAAAGGGTCAGAATGGTTCCACATAGAACCACCACCCTTCCCAAAGAACCCTTGAGGAACCCACATGTTTTAGTGTGTAGAGGTTGTTCTGATATAGGCATATACACATATAGATATATTTGATTTCTAAAATGTTTATTTGTCTAATTTGGAACGTCTTACTTCAGGAAATATTTTAAAGGTACAAAGGTAGGCTTCTTGCATTTTGGAGCGCACACGCTCATGCATGTCTCACTCCACCACAATAGATGGCGGCATTGGCATTGAGTTGCGTTAGAGTTCACTGCCGTAAAAAAAAGTAGAACAATTATAAGATTCGGGTCACATCCTGTTTCACCCCAGCTGGAGGAAATAACAAAACAACGAGACTCATTGTTCTCATCTTTGAAATACGCTACTCATATATCGGTATGATGTGAAACACTAATAAATTGAATCTGTATTAGCCAACCTATTCGACAGGAAACTGTTAGATTGCGATCAGATGTTATCTTCGTTCTGTTAGCTTGTTAGCTAGCCAGCAAGTTTCCAATCTAATGTAGCCAACAATCTAGCACGCTAGCTAGCTATAACATAGCCGCAGTTCAACCAAAGTTGAGAAGATGGCTAGGATTTCACTTAATTACATACTGATGTGCGGGCAAGTTCTCTTGCTACTGTCAGTGTTGCTTTTGCAATGTTTGGAAGGAATATACTCCCAGAATTCATCAGACTCACCCGGACAGAGGGCAACAACAGCTGCATTCAGTGCCAGTGAGCAGCCACAAGATAACGTGACGACGTATCACATCATACCAGTTGAACGCGTGAATTATACTGAACTGTATGAATACAGGCCTCCGTCACCAGTTGTCCTCTGCAGCTATCTGTAAGTATTTTATTTGTGTTTCAATAACAACAGTGCAACATCAATTTGCTTTCAGAGACTGCCCTCTCAAAATTGATGTGTGTCACCCCCTTGCTTTTATTTTTCGGAGGGGCTCAGGGCCCTGTCCACCCTGCCTGTTTTCTAAACGCCCATATACAGTTCTTCACGTGCTACACAAAATACACAGAATAAATACGTAATTTCAACTTTTTCTGTGCATGTGAAGACCAGAGGAGTTCATCCACTGTCAAGATCCAGTGGACCATGCACAGAACTCCACTGCCATTCTGGAAATGGGACACGGTTGTTGGAAGGTATGTCAAACCGTAGTGGATAGCCCCCCCCCCCCCCCCCAACCTGCTCTGTGGCCTTACATTATCATAATTTGATAACTAGTCATAAACGGTTAGATTATCGGCGTAGTTGAACATTCATGTCAGATTCTTGCTATTTCATGTGTAGACTTTATTGTGTCATCTCATCTGTCGTTTTACTAAATCACCACCTTTATTTAGTTTGGGGGGCAGGTACACAAAGACGTGAATCACACACCAGTCATCTGCACGGCACTGGATGACATTGAATGTGCTGGACCCAGGGAGTTCCTGAGAGGGAATGAGCCCTGCATCAAGTAAGGGAGAATCTAGCTACTGTACTTGACTCTGCAGTTTCTGACAAGCTCATGCATCATTGATTGTTGTTATATGATGATAATAGTCATTCCCAGTTTACGGTACACCATGCCTGACTTCACTAGCATTCAACAGGTTTGAAATATCTGCTTGGAGGTCAATACTATATATATATATATATACTTACCTGTCCTGGACTTGGAAATGTAAATGGTTTTGGAAGCTAACATGGATTTACCACTAGAGAGCAGTATTTACAAACCAATAGGACATTCCTTTACATCATGTTACGTTACTTTTAATGGCCCATGGCTGGATGGGATACCGCTTATGTCAAATTGACAGTTGTTTTTTGGGGGCATTTTAGCTAACCCTAACCCCTTTCCTAACCTTATTAAATTATCATAACCCACTATATTAATTATCCTTACCTGCTGCATACTTTTTCCTAACCTGATACGTAAAGTCAATTTTGGTCAATTCTGACATAAGCTGTATCCCATCTAATCAGAATTATTTTAATTGGCTCACCTGGTCTTTTCTTCCAGTTATTGACACCTCTCCTCTCTGCCTTGTTGTAATTTCAGGTACACTGGACACTATTTCATCACCACCCTGCTGTACTCGTTCTTCCTGGGTTGCTTTGGAGTGGACAGGTTCTGCCTGGGGCATACAGGCACAGCCGTGGGCAAGCTACTGACCCTAGGAGGCCTTGGCATCTGGTGGTTCGTGGACCTCATCCTCCTCATCACCGGAGGCCTCATGCCCAGTGATAACAGCAACTGGTGTACCTTCTACTGAGACCAGAGAGCATGGGTTGAAGACCTTTCAAAAGCATACTTCTAGATTTTGGCAATGAGGCCCTTTATCCATTTCCTCAGAGTCAGATGAACTCGAGGATACCATTTTTATGTCTCTTGTGTCCAGTATGGAGGAAGTCAGAGGTAGTTCTTCGAGTAAATGCTAACTAGCATTAGCGCAATGACTGGAAGTCTATGGTTATCTACTAGCATGTTAGCATTGGCTCGCGAAACTACCTCTGACTTCCTCCATACTGGACACAGATATAAAAATGGTATACACAAGTATATCTGACTCTGCGGAAGTAGATAAAGGGCCTTATTGCAAAATCACAAAGTATCCCTTTAAGGTGGGTTTGCGTTGCGGAGATGCGGGACAACTAAGTATCATCGCTTATATGTGAATTACAGGTCAGAGCAGTCTGAGCACGTGTCAGAGGCCTTTATCTCAGATTCTCCTAGAGAATAATGTCACCTGACGGGGTATCACTTTATGCTTGTGCACGCCATAGATAGCAATTATTCGCTTGTCTGCTGTTTCCGCAGTTTAAATCCAGCTTTAGTATTTCATCAGTCTTTCGTCTCTCATCGTGGGATAACTAGAGGAGTAGTTGTGAAAGATGTGTGATGTGGACCAGGGGCGTGGTTGACATGTGGCTGGTGTAGGTTTTATTTTGTTGTAAAGGTTAGAGCACTGAACTGTTGAAGCAAAGAAAATGGGTTGTTGCTATGATATCTATATGAAAGCTTAAATCTAGGCTATAAGTTTCATCATGTGATTTATACGTGCACAAACTGCACAACATCTGAGGCATTACCATGTCTGACCATCTGATGAGGAGTCTAAATATTTGTGTTCTATCCAATCACTGAAGCTTTGTAATGGCGTATAAGTCAACCATTTGAGCTATTCAGTGTTTGTCACATAAGTTTTCATACTGTGGTCTTTTCCAAGTCTCATCAAACCATTGTTGCGTTATAGGAGTGAATTTCACTCTTGATTCCTAATAATTTACCCCACTTAACTAAAGCCCAAATTTCACATTTGACATTATATGTACATAGTACCTGTATACATATTGTTATTTTGGCCTCAACTTTGAGCTTTTGTACCCGTACTGGTTGCAGGGTTATAGAGATTACTCCAAATGTACTTCTGATTTAGTGTTCCAAATGAAAACAATTAGATTGAGTAATGCTGTATGTACCCTCAATTCTGTGATTGTTTTTTATTATTTTGTTATGCATTCAAATGTTTAACTTTATTTCCCCTATGTCCTTTCAATATAGGAAAAATGTGAAATGACAGTCTTCTGTAAATATGGTCAAAAGTCTACCGGTTCATTTTATGGTATGTGTCTTGTAAAATGACAGGTTGAGAAAAACAGAAGAAGGAATGCAAACTGTGTGTGTGCTATCAAGTATTTGTGGTTCAATAAAATGTTTCTCAAGGTTGGTTAAATGTATTTCTACTTGAATCTGATTTGTTGCATCTGACATGCTAAGTGGAAAGATGGAAGCATGCACAGAAAAAAAGAACCATGTTTTTCAGATTGATTGTGTTTTTTTTCTGTACACTTGATGACAAGAGTGCTACCATTAAAAATTCCAGTACACAGAAAAGAAAAAAGGTTTCAAAGCCAAACACTAAAGATTTTAGTGTAAGTGCCCACAAATGTCATTCACCACTTCGAGGTAAGGATGTTATTGTACATGAATAAAAACACAATTGGTACTTGCCTCTAACTGCCTATACAAACTGTAGAGCTGAATATATTCTCTAAACACATTGAATTCAATAGTTTTGGTAGAAAGAGGGGCAGCACAGTTTAATTTGTATTTTTTTTAAACTTCATTTAGCAGATATCCAGAGTGACTTACAGTAGTGATTGCATACATTTTAGTACTTGCTCTACCAACTGAGCCACAACTATGGACTCCCATTACAATGTTGCATATTGTAACTATGTGTATTTTTAGGGCAGTACATCATTGCTAACATACAGTGCATTTGGAATGTATTCCGAACCCCGGACTTTCTCCACATTGTTACGTTACAGCCTTCTAAAATTGATGAAATAGTCCCCCCCCCATCTATACACAATACCACAATGACAAAGCAAAAACAGGTTTTAGAAATTCTTGCATATTTAAAAAAAAAAGAAGGATATATCACATTGAAATAAGTATCCAGACCCTTTATTCAGTACTTTGTTGAAGCACCTTTGGCAGCGATTACAGCCTCAAGTCTTCTTGGGTGTGATGCTACAAGCTTGGCACACCTGTAATTGGGGAGTTTCTCCCATTCTTCTCTGCAGATCCTCTCAAGCTGTCAGGATGGGTGGGGAGCGTCGCTGCACAGCTATTTTCAGGTCTCTCCAGAGATGTTCGATCTGGTTCTAGTACGGGCTCTGGCTGGGCCACTCAAGGACATTCAGAGACTTGTCCCAAAGCCAGTCCTGCGTTGTCTTGGCTGTGTGCTTAGGATCATTGTCCTGTTGGAAGGTGAACCTTCGCTCCAGTCTGAGGTCCTGAGCACTCTGGAGCAGGTTTTCATCAAGGATCTCTGTACTTTGCTCCGTTCATCTTTCCCTCAATCCTGAATATCCTCACAGCGTGATGCTGTCACCAGCATGCTTCACCATAGGTATGGTGTCAGGTTTCCACCAGACGTGACGCTTGGCATTCAGGCAAAAGAGTTCAATCTTGGTTTCATCAGATTAGAGAATCTTGTTTATCATGGCCTGAGAGTCTTTAGGTGCCTTTTGACAAACTCCAAGTGGGCTGTCGTGCCTTTTACTGAGGAGTGGCTTCCGTCTGCCCACTCTACCATAAATGCCTGATTGGTGGAGTGCTGCAAAGATGGTTGTCCTGCTGGAAGGTTCTCCCATCTTCACAGAGGATCTCTGGAGCTCTGTCAGTGACCACCAGGTTCTTGGTCGCCTCCCTGACCAAGGTCCTTCTCCCCTGATTACTCAGTTTGGCTGGCTTCCAGCTCTTGGAAGAGTCTTGGTGGTTCCAGACTTCTTCCGTTTAAGAATGATGGAGGCCACTGTGTTCTTTGGGACCTTCAATGCTGCAGTCATTTTTTGGTAGCCTTCCCCAGATCTGTGCCTCAATACAATCCTGTCTCGGAGTTCTACGGACAATTCCTTTGACCTCATGGCTTGGTTTATGCTCTGACATACACCATCAATTGTGGGACCTTATATAGACAGGTGTGTGTATTTCCACATCATGTCCAATCAAATTAATTTATCACAGGTGGACTCCAATCAAGTTGTAGGAACATCTGAAGCATGATCAATGATCACATTTTTCTCAGGGACGACCGTTAGCATGACGTCTTCTTTAGCTTGCAGCACCACCATGGACAGCGGACTGCCTGACTGGACAGCATCACTCACCTCCTCTGTGGTCTGGATGTGCTGCCCGCTGATGCTCATTATAACATCATGGTTAATCATGCCAGCACTGTATGTGAAACATACAATGGCGACAACAATTAACACACTACACACCCCCTAACCTGGTCCCAGACCTGTTTGTGCTCTTGCCAACTCCATGAATAGCTGTCATTAAGAAGTTGGCATGATGGCACAAACAGACTGGTACCTAGACTAGCACTCATAAACTCTATTATACAAAACTCAACCTCAAAACCATTCTCTGACTTCTCATCTCATGCCCTGGAGAAACAAGCATTGACCTTTAGACTAAGCTGTACATGGATGTGCCATTTTCAAGAGAAAGAGCGACAAAGAGAGAAAGAGTGAGAGAAGTTGGTGGTTTCAAATCCAACAGATCATAGTTAAATCAGCACCATTCTCTAGTTTTGTAGCGTTAGCCAGGCTGGCTTATTATTGGACCACTGAAACTAAATCTATTAGCCTTTGTTTGAAAGGGCTGCAGCATGCAGGTTTCTGTTCCATAGCTGTGGGGGCTACTTAATGTTATTACCAACAACAACAACAACACAGCACACAGCCATTGAGACAGATGTAAGCTCCTGGCTGGCCTTTCTGCATGGGGTAAGAGGGGCTGGGTCCCAAATGGCACTCTATTCACTATATAGTGGCAGGTTAACATTTATTGTGAGCAGTTTCTGCTAGAAAGGACAGCTGCAAAGTCAAAATTGACTTTATTGTAACAATTCATGAATTCTTTCTTAGCTTTTTGGTCTTAATTTAAGGTTAGGGTTAGGCATTAGGGTTAGCATTGTGGTTAAGGTTAGAGTCAAGGTTAGGTTTAAAATCAGATTAGATGCCTTTGTAGCAGTGCCAGCTAGTGACCACTCTGCAGAGCTGCCTCCAGGACAAAAAACGCGAACCTGCGCCATTTTGGGTGAAGCCAGAAAGAGGAATTAATCAGAAACCTGCTTGTGGGTGGCTGCTGGCTGGAGTGTAGAAGAGATCTGGACCAGAGTTTAGAAGAATAGCCTTGATATTTTCCTTTGAAAATATCCTGATGCCTCCAAACCCCTTTGTGCACAGCACAGCTGATAATTAATTTGACCAAGACTCAATGGGTCAACAGACAAGTATCCAACTGCGCAGCAGATATCATACAGATTTGTTTCAGGTTTAGTCTAAAACCTTTTAATAGTGAGTATTGCTACTGTATTCTTATTATGCGAATACTTACTATTTACCCCATTTAAATTGCTTTGTTAATCTGAATTTAATAACTTTACAATTTCAAAAAGTGCAATGTAACCGGTAACTGTCTTCAGGTCAGTAGGCCACTCAAATTGGCAATTTATTAACATAATACACAAAACTATTACCATCTGTGAACAACATAGTTATGATGATATAATCCTTTAATTCGGCCTACTAGGGATATGGGTCTTCGCACTATATGCCAATAATGAGAAATTGTCTAAACTTGACTCAGCTTGTGTCCTAAATAGCACCCTATTCCCTAAACAGTGCACATGTTTTGACCAGGGTCCCTAGAGATCTGGTCAAAAGTAGTGCCCTTTATAAGGAAGGGGGTGCCATTTGCTACACACCGTCAGTCTTGCCTGGAGGTAGCTGTTCCTGGGATCACTTCATAAAACGTACACTCCTGAGCTCACGTCTGGGAAGTCACTCTGCCGCTCCCTCAGATCTCGGATCAAACTGGGAAAAGGACAGAGAGGATATTACATTCACACAGTACGACAAGACTTGGAAATGGTCACACATAATATTTTTCTTTAGCCAGCAGAATTCAGAGAAAGGCAACAGTAATCTTAATATAGATTGTGGTTTAATCTGACTCAGCATTTATAGAGCATAGTAGACATGCCAGTAATGATGACAAGGCCACACCAATGGCACCCTATTCCCTATATAGTCCACTACTTTGCCCAGGGCCCATTGGGTTCTGTTCAAATTAGTGCACTATATTGTGGAATATGGTGCCAATTGGGACTCACCCCTGGAAAGGTGATACCTTCTGACCAAAAGCAGGTGTTTACTCACAGAGCTGAGAGTTAAAGCATCCAATCAATACATTTTTTTATAGAATACCAAATTATTGTGTAGAAATGTGCCAAATCATCAGAAATCTGAACGAGAAAAGCTATAACTAAATTCACATTAGGTGGTATATTAGTGAAATAGGTAGTGAAGAATTAAGTCATACAAACCCTTGATTGTTCTGTCGTATGAATCGGTAAGGAACTGACGTACTCTGTCTGCAGGAATTGCAAAGGATATTCCTGCTCTGACCTTCAGAGTATTTATTCCGATCACATCCCCGTCCTTGAAACACAAGTACAAATTGAAAATAACAAGGTTTGAATATAAACAGAACTGTAGCATTCAAATATTTAATTTTCATTGAAAAGTTACTTTTAAAATGACAAACATTTTCTGTTGTTTTGTTCTGTCATTTCCTGCTGTTCCAATAATTTGATGTTTTCATGTGTGACGCTAAGCATAGTAATTCTTATTGATTGAATAAACCGAATGGGACATTTGTATCCTTTGGTGAATTTGAAAGGAAAGCAGTATTTTTACAACATAAAGCTTGAGCCCACCACCTTGATATAGCCTATGTAAGTATTTGTGAACAATTGTGTTTTATATAAATGCACTGCACCATTGCAATGTTGTGCATTAGTCTTCGTTTTCTATTCCACAAGGACTGGAAACATAATAATAAAGGGGGCAAAAAAGCCCTTAAGCTTCGTCAAGGGCGACTGTAGGAGTATGTTTCTGCTTCGAGATCAATAGTCAGACATAAGTCTGCAAAAATCTAAGAATGATTTCCGTGGCAGATTTGAAAACAACAGAGATGTCGCAGCAAAACATAGAATAATGACCTTGAGCATAAGCCCTATATAGAAAACAGAATTATGACCTTGCAAATCTCTTTCCTAAATGAAAACAGAAAAATACACAGCATATGCTAATTGCATATTACATACCTCTCAAATACAATCTAAAGCAGTAAATCCCCCAACAAGTGGTCATCCTGAGTTGCCATAGTGTAAAAGAACAGAGCAATAAACAAAAGTTAATGGCCATTGTATTGCACTGCAATGTTGAATTCAAAACAGAGACAAGAAGAGACAATGGAGACATACACTCCTGTCCCCATAGGAGCACCCTTTTAGGGGCACCCTTTTTCTACCAGGAACCAAAAGGTGCTTCAAAGGGTTCTCCTATGGGGACAGCCGAAGAACCCTTTTAGGTTCAGTATGTATAGTATGTACAGTATGTAATGATATGTAAAGAGATGCACATGTGGTAATATAATGCTCCAAATACTGCTGCTTGAATGCCATATTTCACATGTGCATCCTAAATTGCACCTTATTTCCAAAATAATGCACTACTTTTGAACAAGGCTCTGGTCAAAAGTAGTGCACTATTCATGGAATAGGGTGCCATTTGAGTCGCAAGCCTACGACCTACATTGATGATGACGTCCGTCTGGATGTACTCCATGTGAGTCTTTGAGTCCCAGTTCCAGGCCGTTCCAATGGGCCCTGCTGATGCCTGTCGTGACAGTGTTTTGCAGGGAGAATAACATTTAAACAAAGCTTCAATTTTAACTTTTATCCAGTGCTGGCCTCTTTCATGTTTTTGTGATGTATTTGTGGTTCCAATCATTCTTTCATTTGTTCACGCAAGAGGATAAGATTTGAGCATGTTCTCTCCCTTTACATTCAGGGAGAAGGGACTCTCCACCGCCACCACAAACTCCCTCAGCCGCAGGTCAGACGAGTGGCCCAGCAGGACTGGCAGTGTATTCTACAGAACAAGATAAACATAGAGATCATATAAATTCTAGAATGAATGTTTTTACTGACCAAGATGGCTGAGTTTTTACTCATGCTAGGATATACATTCTAGTGTTATTTTTAATTCTGTGAAGATTCACACAATAGGAAAGGCTTTTAGATCGCTCTGTTAATACATTGACCCTTTAACAGAAGACAGTTCCTTCAGCACTGAATCATCAGTAAGGCCAACAAGGCACTCTCAATTTAACCTTCACTCCCAGACTAATCCGGTCTCTGCCTACCTTCTCTTGTCATGGGTTGAAGTATTTTTATTGCTGGAATCTGACACGTAGTGTTTATTGCCATTGCCAGCCCTTCTAGGGTGTAAAGCCTTGTTCCATCACAGCCTCGCTTTGAAGGCAACTTTTAGGCTCTGCTACTCCCTATAAAGGCTTAACGTCTACCATCACAAGTCCATTCTATCTAATCTTCTGTGTTTGTATTCCACACACAAGTTTATAGTCTTCTATAGTATGGTGTGCAGAGTGATGGGCTGAATCAAAATGGTTGTCTTCCCTGCATGTTTTGCATGGCCTGGAGTGGGTTTTAGTTGACTGTGTTTTGGCCAGGGATCCCATAATGCCACACAGAGGAGCTGTTTACACAAGCGGCTGTCATCGCGGTGACAAATGTTTTAGTTACAGCAACATTTGCGAATACTGGAAGAAGAAAAAAGGCTGAAGCTTTGAATTTATAAGACCAGAACCAATAGCCCCTACAGGAAAACCTGACAATAAATTGATCATGTCAAGGAGTGTAATCTGATTTTAGTCAGGCGAAAGGCCCTCGCTCGCTGACTTTCCCCCTGTAGAACATCTGCCAGACTGTTTCTGCAGGATTAATTAACTCTCTGCCTTTTCGATGTTACTCACTGATTTCAAGCCAGCAGGCCAATGGAAAATACCAAGCAGAATTTAGCATGAGGACCTGTGGGATGAGAGAGAGGGCCATTGGAACAACCTCATTTTAGGAATGAGGAGGAGGAGAGAGAGGAGGACTCACATTCGACTCAATTTTGATTCCATTTCCTTGACGGAGGCATCTTATTGAACACAGCTCTTCAGCTCCACTTTGATTCTCTGCTTGTAGGATAGGACATGGGCTTTGCTGACTATCCAGCAGTCCTCTGACACAATGAACTCTGAACCACTTGACACAGGGACCTACTGGTATGAAAATGGGAACCTGAGTGTTAAAGACACCAATCATGTTGCTGTCTGAAGTTACACCAACCCTGTGTCATCATATTTTGCTCTCATGATTCCAAAACACAGAGGAATCAGTTCCAATGAAGGGTTTAAGAAAATAAAAAAAATCCATTATTGACCATAACTGTGTTAAAAGAGTTACTTCAATATTTTGCTGCCGAACGCATTGAAGATTACATGAATGAAAGAAAGAGTAAAGGACTCCAATACCAAGCTGCTTGTACCTTTTGAAAAGCTTTAGGTGTACAACAGCTGGGGCTATCTTATCCACCCCATCAGCAATCAAGTTGAATTTGTTCAGGGCACCCGAGGGGGAAAAATACAGAAAGACAGAAAGATTTATTCATGTGAAACAGAATTCCGGCGTAGACATTCACCTTGGAGGTAGAAATTACATACATTTTATACATGAGTATGTTAAAGCTGTAAACATTTCATATTTTGGGGGATAATACTACTATATGGCATTTTTAAAATACAGAACCGCATAAAATCTGTCTGACTTTTTCAAGTTATAAAGTAATGGCCGGGCAGGGCCTGAAATATGGGTATGCACATTCTGAGCTAAAGTTTTTAATACAGCTTCTTAAACGCTTAAATCTTTGGTAAAATAAATGGCGTGTTCACTCCAAAAGTGCATAGCGTAAACTTACATGCCAGGGTAAGTCACTTTTCTTCTACCTGTTTTCTGGTATGGCTTGTCAGGTTGGTTATCAGGCTCCAAATCAGCAAGCTTGGCTGGCGGCAGACCACATGTGGAGCTACCTTTATAGGCCACCTAGCCTTCCTCTTCTACTTAAATGACTTCATTATGACTCTCTGTTACATCAGTGGAATTGTAAATCCTTGCCCCCCATTGCTATTCCCCTGCAGTATCTTCTCCTCCTGTTATAGGGCATGTGTTCTCACATGAAGGCTACAACACACTGCTCTCACACGCACATTCACATGTAGGCTACTTTTCCTAAAGCTTCTGTGCACTCCACAGTTTTATTTAATACATTCAGACACATGATTTTGAGATTGATATTTGCATTGCAGAACAATGAAATAATCTCTGTGGAAATGCTCATTTGGAAAGGTAACGTTACACCTTTTGACGTAGAACTGGATTGGCAGGACATCGAAAAAATGTCACTCCACAAAACAACATCATCAAAGTTGATACTATACACTCTCTAATCTCTATGCCATTTTACTACCAGACCAAAATGTTGAACACTTTCTCCATAATATGACTATCAAAAGTTGGAGAACCTGTCCCTTCCACTGGTGCTGTCAGAGACCTAGGCCCGTTGGGTACTGAGGCTGTGTCCAAAATGGTGCCCTATTCCATGCCCCTCCTGCTTGAGGATCTATCTATTTCAGCCATCTATTTTCCACTTATAGAGGGGGCTGGTGGGAGGAGCTATAGGAGGACAGGCTCATTGGAATGGCTGGAATGGAATAAATAGAATGGTGTCAAACATGTGGTTTCCATATGTTGGATACCGTTCCATTGATACCATTCCAGCCATTACAATGAACCTGTCCTCCTATAGCTCCTCCCACCAGCCGCCACTGACCACTTGTCACTTAAATCTCGTTGGATTGATTGCTTTAATTTTACTCCTGTTACTCTTTCATACTCTTGTTTTTGCCTGTTGTTTTTCCCCTTTTTTTATTTTATTATATATTTTGGGGGGGGGGACATTGTCATTCTGACACGTTTATTTATTGGTGTGAGAACTGTTATAAAAAAGTTGCCAATTTTATGTTTACATTTTGTAATCCAGTCAGTTTTTAGGTGTCCTGCTTTAGCAATCATAGCTAGCTAAAGTAGGACAGCATGGAGTAACTCAAGTGGAACAGTCTTATAGGCTTTTCCAACAGAGGATAGAGATCCAGTTTATATTGGGGACCCCTGGTAGTTAGGTTAGGCAGGGCTCTGGTTCTGGTTGTATTATATCCTGTTAGTTGTTTTCTTGTAGTACTGTTATTAGTACTGTTTGAGTGAATTCAGAAAACATGGGACACCTTTTGCATTTCCGTCTTCTGTAACCTCTTCAGACATCTATGCAACATTTTTTATAACAGTTGTATAACCTTAACATCAAAACAGAAAATAAACTATGTCACTGATCTTACCTTGTGCTTCGCAGGGTCACACCAATGAAGTGATTTGATTTTGATCATGTTGGTTCTCTACAAGGGGTTAGTAACAATAGTTTTGGTTTTCTCACACCAATAAATAAACGTGTCAGAATGACAATGTCCCCCCCCAAAATATATAATAAAATAAAAAAAGTTTACATTGTCCCAGTTGATATGATGTCCCACCAGGGGTGAAAGTAGATTTGATTTCTTACCGGTCCGCCAGCGTCTAAGACACTCATCTCTGCCTGGACCATAATACCACCCGGTTTCCAGTCAATTCACAAACTTTTTTCGTGGCTGATATGCAGTAATGTTTAGTAATGGTGTTGTAGCCTACAGTTTTTTGGGCATGTTGTAATAATTGTGATAGACTCACGTTTTACTGGTCCGGCGTACCCCCACTATTTATTTTACCGGGACGCCTTACCGGACCGTACCATCTTACTTTCACCCCTGTGTCCTACTCCTTCCGAATTCACCCAACAGTTGAAATGTTTACAAATTAGACGCTCTGATTTGAAAGCAACTTCTGAAAATGAACACTGATTATAGTGATATTATGTATGATCTCGCAAACAATGTAAAATATGTATAGATATGTGTAATCTAGAGCAAAACTTTTAGATTTTTAATCCAAGGGTATCCTGCTATTGCCACACTTGTTGAATTATGCAGCAGAACATGACAACAACAGTAATTAATGAGGCAGTCTAGACATCACAGGTGAATTAGGCCTAGACAGAGCAAGTTTTTGGTGGTCACAGCCCTGTCCCACCCCTAAATTATTCATATATGCAAATACATGCATACTGTCTCCCTAGGGTCCACTGCCAAACCCTGATAGATGGCCAGAGCTTGGAATGCCTTGTAAAATACAAAAAATGCTGGGTCCACTGCACACATCACAAACAGAGCATTTCAGATGACATGCACTTTGAATGGATTCCTCTAGATATTATTTGGAAAAGGTTCTCAGCTAGTTTATTTGCCCATTTTGAAATATAATTATATTCAAAGTTGTTATTTAACTCTGGTGAATGTGCCATCCATTACTGTGATATGTCAGGCCATATTAAATAGTTATACTCCTGTTTGTTAGGCTAATACTAAACTGTAACCTCTGTAACAACCCACAGAGACATAAGCGTAACAAAAACAGCTTTTGTACAATGAGCACAAAACAGCACAAAAACAGTCAATAGATTCATTGTGGCTACTTTTTTATGCTGGCGCTATTACTTAGAAATAATCAGGAAAGGTGATGAAATAATGTGTTAACACCTTTCTTTCCTGTAGTGTACATCTGAGGCTGTGTGTACTGTATCAAGCATCTTAGAGTAGGTATGTTGATCTAGGATCAGGTCCCACCTGTCCATTCTTATTCTTTGTGATGTAAAAGGAACATCTGATCCTAGATCAGCATTCATACTCTAAGACACTATGAATACAGGCTCTGTTTTTTTAACTGAGTAAAGTGTTGAATGTTGCTGCAAAGGTACACAGCTCTGTTTTGTATGCAACTCTGGCTCTCATGTGGAGGAATCCTGTCATGGAGTGAAGTCTTTATCTTAACCCCTCCACAAAAAAGTACAATAACGCAACCATCTGCAATAGGATTGTGAGTTTGCTCAACAACATTTTTCACACACAAACCTTTTTGTTTTACAGTGTATAGGCTGCTTCTCATTTTGGTGATTACTCAGTCCAATCACCTCATTGTTGTCCCAGTCCGTTAAACATGATCTGATACCCTTCAAAGCGTACAGTAATTGGAAGCCATGTGGTTTGCACACCTGCTTTTCTCAGAAGCCATGTGGTTTGCACACCTGCTTTTCTCAGAAGCCATGTGGTTTGCACACCTGCTTTTCTCAGAAGCCATGTGGTTTGCACACCTGCTTTTCTCAGAAGCCATGTGGTTTGCACACCTGCTTTTCTCAGAAGCCATGTGGTTTGCACACCTGCTTTTCTCAGAAGCCATGTGGTTTGCACACCTGCTTTTCTCAGAAGCCATGTGGTTTGCACACCTGCTTTTCTCAGAAGCCATGTGGTTTGCACACCTGCTTTTCTCAGAAGCCATGTGGTTTGCACACCTGCTTTTCTCAGAAGCCATGTGGTTTGCACACCTGCTTTTCTCAGAAACCAGGAGGGGATCTAATGCATGATGCATTTCTTTATTTCTCCATCCACATTCCACTGTGGCTATAGCAACAATAAGTAACCACTTGTTATTAGTAACAGGCATAGATTGTGTTGCAATGGAGACATTTCCATATAGGCTTTCTTTCTTTCATATAGGCATAACAACAGTTTTGTTGAAAATGTTGAAACCATCACAATGTTTACCACTTTTGTTATTTGGCTGGCACAGAGTGGAACAGCATACTTTCATTTGGTATCCTCTCAGATGCATGAAGATATCAAACGCTTGATCACTGGAAAAGTACTGATGCTCCAATCCATACCAGATCATTCACTTCTGCTCTCTTTGACTACTATGACTGTGTCCAATTCACCCCAAACAGTGCTAGTAAGTAATAGTGTTCACCCCAAAATGCCACCCTATTCCCCATCTAGTGCACTACTTTGACCATGGCCCATATAGGCCTGTAACAATGACCAAATATCAATTTAATATGCTCTGGATTCATGCTAGATGAGGAAAGAAAGAAACAGGGATTGTCTGATCATATTGAAAAGAAGACGCTAATCTGCCCCTGCACGCTTTGTATTTCCTTATCATACGGTATGTTAACACAATCAACCTTAATCAAATATAGTTAAGACCTCCGTTATTCAATGAAATAACATTTTATTGGTGCCCACTTGGCACAGGACGTCAGTTCAATGTCTATTCCACGTCGGTACAACAGAGCTGATTCAGTCCGTGTGTGCCCAGTGGGTGGGCTTGGTTGTCAGTTATGTAATGTTGTAAAGTTCTGCCAAGGGTCTGGCAGAGGTGTTTTTTCTCCATTGGAGAATAAAAAACGGAATCAAGTTTTTCCTCACAAAATTGGATCACAGAGCGAATGAAATGTGAAGTATTCCTCAGTAGACAGTAAGATAAGATGATGGCTTGACCTTAGAGAGAAGCAGCAGCAGTTTAGCCTTCCTACTTTAGTCTGAAATAGGCTAATTACAATCTCTGACAGACAGGGCATAGGCTACATGCAGCATGGCTTACACATGGCAGCAGAGCATAAATATCCATGTTGGGCCATCTTGACAGGCAATTAGGGCTGTAAAATCCAGTTATTCAACAAGATATTAAGCAGTGTAGCAACTAAATGTCTGTATATAATTTGACATACTTCTTAGAGCCTGCAAGAGTATTATTCAGGAATAATATTTCATTTTTCTCCTTCATCCTATCAGTGCAAGGTGTAAATCTGAAAAAGGAACACTATCTGTCTCCTATAAACAACCAAATGAGTTGTGCATGTGACCCATTTAGATAGCAGTACTTGTTTTGGTTGTTAGGCCTATAACGAAATAGCAAAACCATTCCAATAGCCTAATAATTCAAATTATTTGAAGTGGTTTATAATTTAAGTTGCGCTAAGCAGAAATCGCTCTGCCATTTCCTAGTTGCAAAAATTGTAATAGTTTGCCTAATTTCAGTTTATGTGACAAAATAAGATTGTATAGTGCAGAGAATCATTGAACCATCTAAACTGCTGTGAAATATATTTTATGTAAACAAAAATATTGTATTTTAAGCTGTTGGAAGCTGGTGTACAAAACCGAAAGTAGAAGATGCAAAAACTAAATTTAAGAACGGAAAGCATAGTGTCACGCCCTGACTTTAGAGCTTTTCTACTAGGCAGCTGAAGATGGGTGTGGGTAGTCTTCATCCTGTGTATGGTAGGAGACCCTTTACTCTGCAATACAAATACACAGTCCTGGGTTTGATGAAAAGGAGCGAAGCCCACCTGGTGTATTCTAAGCATGTAATCCTTGGAGCAGATGCATAATTAGGAGACAAAACAATGCTGTTTAGAGAGATCAGCTCAGTCTATGATTTTTACAAATATAGCATGTTTCAGTTGTCATTGACAAATGGACAACACATTTTACATTTGTAGTGTTAATATTTTTCACATTATTACATTTTAAAGAGTATGATGGCGAAAGAAGTGCCTCTGCGCATCATTCTCGAGCTCAAGTTCAAGCCTTGCTCTACCTTGCAAACTCTTGAGTAGCCTAAATTGTAATTGCAATATGCCTACTTGTGTAGGCCTATAGCACGTGTCAAACTCATTCCACAGAGGGTTCGAGTGTCTGCGGGTTTTTGCTCCCCCCGTACTTGATTGATGAATTAAGGTCACTGATTGGTAAGGAACTCCCCTCACCTGGTCGTCTAGGTCTTAATTGAAAGGTAAAACTTAAAACCAAAAACCAGCAGACACTAGGCCCTCCATGGAATGAGTTTGACACCCCTGGCCTATAGAATACAAGGTCCCATGTTGCTCAGTAGGTAACCTAGCTTACCCGTAGCCTGTTTCCTTAGACCAAATACTGATTTCCTGATGCCTAGTCATCTTACCCCTATACATATTTACCTCCATCACTCATGTCCCTGCACATTGTAAATATGCTATTGGAACTGACCCTGTATATACAGTAGTATGCTTACTTACTTATTGTGTTCTTCATATTTCTTCTAATTTCTCTTTTTTATAGTATTACATTGTTATTGATTATTGCATTGTTGGGTTTTGAGTTGACAAGAAATGCATTTCACTGTATTTGTGCATGTGACTTTAAAACTTGAAACTTGATTAAGTTCAGTTTGATTAAATTCATCTTTCAATTTTTTTGTTAAGTCTTTTGACGACATCGTCAGAGAAAGGGGTGATGTGAGTCGTCGGATGTGTTTGCTGTGCCTGACTTAATCATACTAATACAGATCTGCGATTTGCTGGAAATCCTGCTGACCCAAATGGCACCGCAGGGGAACTGCCAGCTTGGTCCAGGATGTTTACCAGAGATATTATGCTTTTTCCATGTACATAAACCCATGAAGACAGATTTAGGATTAAGACAAGTCAGAGCTGACCTGGATTCATGGCCCCCAAATACACACACCATGTAGGCTACTGTACTTTTCTGCACCTACAACTAAATGTATACATTTTTATTGAAAATGTATACATGAATGTTGGATTATCTTGGTGATCTACAACATAACATTCTGTATAAAATGTGTGTGTGCACTGGCAGATAATGTGTAATTTTGACAGAGTGAAGCTTACTTTGCATAGAAACACATCACATAATTTTTCGTCTTACAATTTGGCTTATAGATGAGCAGATGTTGCACTTGTATTTTCACATGGTAACCAATGGCCATATAGTTGTGTGTGTGTGTGATATGAGGGCCCAGACAAAGGTGAATTTGGCTCCTATTACTGTCGACAGTGACTGGAGATAATTGGCTTAGTCATGGCACTGGCATGGTGGGTCATGTTCAAGGCTGAGTGCTCACATTGGGGACAGTTGAATTCAATTGTTTCAGTGTCAAAATACAGTACCGTGACAAAACAAATCGCAATTTATACTTTCTGAAGGCACTGTACTGTAGCAGGGCCTGCTTTGTCAACAGATGAAGTCAAAACAGACAGTTAACACCAGCCAGTGATCTAGTCAAGTCACTAAACCTCAAGACCGAGTGGTGTCCAGTCCGAGTCCTTTATGCTTGAGCCATGAGTCGAGTCACAAGTCCTGTAGGCTGAATGTAGGCTGAATGATAGAACAGCTATTTCCATGTTAAAATGTTATGGGATGAATTTTCTCCATTGTGTTTGATGGTGGGCTACTCTGGTAGGCCTACATTATGATCAAATAGCCACAGTAGCCCTCTTGGCCACTTAAAACTGTAACTTAAAGTGGGTAAAGGCTCAGAATCTTCACATTGTTCAAGTTAGCGCTTAGCAGACCTGAAAATATGCTCAGTGCCGAAAACAATTCGAGGGAATATTGCTAGTATGTAAAATTGTTCAACAAAGAGAGATTTCCTGACCATAAAGTCAGTCGAGTCCAAGTCCGAGTCCCCACTGGTCGAGTCCGAGTCGAGTCACGAGTCATGAAAATCCTCCTGGACTTGAGTACTATAACACTGACATCAGCTATGTATAGCTGAAAAAGTGATGTTGTACATAAAATACTGTAGGCTTGGTAACTTAGTTGATTCCATCAGCAATAATTTCCCCTGATTCGTCTTATACTGAGGCTCGAACTCAGGACCTCTGTCTCGCAAACACACGTGACCGCCCTCCTGAAGCATCTCTACCCGTCGCACAAAAAGGCCTTCTTAATTTGCGCAAGGTGCAACTCTTCAGACTGAGGAATTTGAGTTTTACAGATCCCCATCTTCTACACTATTGGTTAGTCTCTTGCTGCATCATTATACGGTCAGACACAATATCATCCACACAACTGTCTGGTTGTGTTGGAATTAGGAGAATGACCCAATTTAGATTGGTCAGAAGACATTATGTCGTTGCTTATTACTTTTATTATTCCGTGTTATTACTTTCCTTTTATATCTACATTTTCTTTCTCTCTGCATTGTTGGGAAGTCAGCATTTCACTGTTAGTCTACACCTGTTGTTTTACGAAGCATGTGACGAATACAATTTGATTTGATTTTTTTTCATCGTTTGATGTAATTGAATCTTTTTTGAAGTAAGTAAACACTAATATAGACAGACACATGATCTTCGAGGAGCTCCACTTTAAAGGCCCATACTCAATCGAATGACTTTGATCATGTCCAGACATGGTTAAAAGGGGGAGACATGAAAAGCTAGATACTTGAAAAGGTTCTATTGAGACATGGGGGGGCAACAAAACCTGTCACAATGCCCTTCAATTTCACTTTGCCACAACGATAGTTTAGAAGTTCCTCCAACTTGTGTCTACAACACTAAGCAGGGGATGAATTATATAAGAAATACATTACAATGGGGTGTAGAGTTCTGTACAGTACAGTTATTCTTTGTTTATCATGTTTATTGTGTGAATTTCTCAATTCGCCATACAATTGCGTGTGTTGAGTCTTAAGTTCATAACTATTTGAACTTGATTTGAACTTCTCTGGCTAGCAAGATGTCCAACATAATCAATATGATCTTCAAACCTTGGATAAATCAATGACAACTAGGATCAAATAAGTCCTTTTAACATGAATGATTCAGTATGCGCTGAGAAACATCTTTGATATTGTGGACAATCATTATGACATGCTGTACTTCAGCTGTAAACCTTTGAAGTACAGACACTTTCAACACTTTAATTTCCCCTAAACTTTTTAAGTAGGCTAAGCATATGATATGTGTGATGGCAGGCTTGTGATTTAACAATAGAAACCGATCACGCAACAGCGAAACTGAGCAATCGGGGGAGAAGGGCCTTGTTCAGGGAGGTGACCAAGAACGATGGTCATTCTGACAGAGCTCTAAAGTTCCTCTGTGGAGATGGAAGAACCTTCCAGAAGGACAACCATTTCTGCAGCACTCCACCAATTAGACGTTTATGGTAGAGTGGCCAGACAGAAGCCACTCCTCAGTAAAAGGCACCCGACAGCCCGCTTGGAGTTTGTCAAAAGGCACCTAACAACTCTCAGACCATAAGAAACAAGATTCTCTGGTCTGATGAAACCAACTGTACTCTTTGGCCTGAATGCCGAGTGTATTGTCTGGAGGAAACCTGGCACCATCCCTACAGTGAAGCATGGTGGTGGCAGCATCATGCTGTGGGAATAGTCAGGATCGAGGGAAAGATGAACAGAGCAAAGTCAAAGAGGTTCTTGATGAAAACCTGCTCCAGAGTGCTCAGGACCTCAGATTGGCGTGAAGGTTAACCTTAGCGGGACAATGACCCTAAGCACACAGCCAAGACAATGTAGGTGTAGCTCCGGGACAAGTCTCTGAATGTCCTTGAGTGGCCCAGCCAGAGCCCGGACTTGAACCCGATCGAACATCACTGGATAGACCTGAAAATAGCTGTGCAGCAACGTTCCCCATCCAACCTGACAGAACTTGAGAGGATCTGCAGAAAATAATGAGAGAAACTCTCCAAATACAGGTGTGCCAAGCTTTAAGAGCCACACCCAAGAAGTCTCAATGCTGTAATCGCTGCCAAAGATGCTTTAACAAAGTACTGAGTAAAGGGTCTGAATACTGATGTAAATGTGATATTTCCTTTATATATACAGTTGAAGTTGGAAGTTTACATACACCTTAGCCAAATACATTTAAACTCAGTTTTTCACAATTCCTGACATTTAATCCCAGTAAAAATTCTGTGTCTTAGGTCAGTTAGGATCACCACTTTATTTTAAGAATGTGAAATGTCAGAATAATAGTAGAGAATGATTTATCTCAGCTTTTATTTCTTTCATCACATTCCCAGTGGGTCCGAAGTTGACATACACTCAATTAGTATTTGGTAGCATTTCCTTTAAATTGTTTAACTTGGGTCAAACACTTCGGGTAGCCTTCCACAAGCTTCCCACAATAAGTTGGGAGAATTTTGGCCCAATCCTCCTGACAGAGCAGGTGTAACTGAGTCAGGTTTTTAGGCCTCCTTGCTCGCACACGCTTTTTCAGTTCTGCCCACACATTTTCTATAAGATTGAAGTCAGGGCTTTGTGATGGCCACTCCAATACCCTGACTTTGATGTCCTTAAGCCATTTTGCCACAACTTTGAAAGTATGCTTGGGGTCATTGTCCATTTGGAAGACCCATTTGCGACCAAGCTTTAACTTCCTGACTGATGTCTTGAGATATTGCTTCAATATATCCACATAATTTCCCTCCCTCATGATACCATCCATTTTGTGAAGTGCACCAGTCCCTCCTGCAGCAAAGCACCCCCACAACATGATGCTGCCACCCCCGTGCTTCACGGTTGGGATGGTGTACTTCAGCTTGCAAGCATCCCCCTTTTTCATCCAAACATAACGATGGTCATTATGGCCAAACAGTCATTTTTGTTTCATCAGACCAGAGGACATTTCTCCAAAAATTATGATCTTTGTCCCCATGTCCAGTTGCAAACCGTAGTCTGGCTTTTTCATGGTGGTTTTGGAGCAATAGCTTCTTCCTGCTGAGCGGCCTTTCAGGTGATGTTGATATAGGACAAGGTCCTTTGCTGTTGTTCTAGGATTGATTTGCATTTTTCTCATCAAAGTGAGTTCCTCTCTACGACACAGAACGTGTCTTCTTCCTGAGCGGTATGGCGGCTGCGTGGTCCCATGGTGTTAATACTTGCATACTATTCTTTGTACAGATGAACGTAGTACCTTCAGGAATTTGGAAATTGCTCCCAAGTATGAACCAGACTTGTGGAGGTCTACAATTTTTTTTCTGAGATCTTGGCTGATTTCTTTGGATTTTTCCACGATGTCAAGCAAAAAGGCACTGAGATTGAAGGTAAGCCTTAAAATAAATCAACAGGTACACCCCCAATTGACACAAATGATGTCAATTAGCCTATCAGAAGCTTCTAAAGCCATGACAGAATTTTCTGGAACTTTCCAAGCTTTTTAAAGACACAGTCAAGTTACTGTAAGTAAACTTCTGACCCACTGGAATTGTGATACAGTGAATTATAAGTGAAATAATCTTTTCGTAAACAATTGTTGGAAAAATAACTTGTGTCATGCACAAAGTAGATGTCCTAACCGACTTGCCAAAACTATAGTTAGTTAACAAGAAATTTGTGGAGTGGTTAAAAAAATAGTTTTAATGACTCCAACCTAAGTGTATGTAAACTTCTAACTTCAACTGCATATATAAATTAGCAAACATTTCTAAAAAATAGGTTTTGCTTTGTCATTATGGGGTATTGTGAGTAGATTGGCGAGGGGGAAAAAAGGATTCAATACATTTTAGAAAAGGCTGTAACCTAATAAAATTTGGATAAAGTCTAAGGGTCGTAATACTTTCCTGAAGGCACTGAGTATTACATGTAATACGTTAACTAACGTTTTTCTATATTGTAATGTCCGCCTACTTGCTTTCTTTCAATGCATTATATTTTACAGTTTAATGTCGACATCCTGGTGTAATTAAGGTTAAGAGGAAATAACATTGCATTTATTTGACCAGGAAAGTCACATTGTATTTTACAATAACTACCTGAGACGACATATGGTTAAACATATTGTTTGTTTGATGAGGTCTATAGACTACACAGCTAACTGATGGTAATTCTGTCAGGAAGAGTTTTATTCTGGGCTAGTTTTTAATGACATTGATGTGCTAAAAGGCATACAGGGAACTAGATATCCTCTTCATTAGGCCGCACCAGATGGACAGAATAGTTTTATCTTCATCCAGTTGTAATTCCTCTATCAGGAGAGTCCTTTGATTGTGGTCTTGTGGTGAGTGGTCTCACTCTACGTATTTGTTATTCAAATTAAATTAGTTTTTCAAAGAAAAGGAAAGTAGACAATGAATGTAGGGTGTTCCAGCAAGAGTGGACATCGAAATATTTATTTATTGAGGTATCAGGGAAAGCTGTGTGCTTAGTGTGCAAAGAGGGCATCGTTGTCTTGAAAGACAACAACTTGTCCCGACACTTCCAGACGAAGCACGCAGAGAAATATAGGAATATGACCCGACAATTAGAAGCCAACAATCTCATCCACTTTCCGACACTGCCAGTCTGTTCCCTATCAGATGAACAGCAGGAGAAGTATACATCGGTGCTGCGTGCTTTGAACGGTGAGTTTTCTTGTCGTTTTGAATATGTCAAAATGCTGGAAAATGACATGCTGTTGGTTTCCTCCCCTCTCACCTTTCACCTTCATTGTGGATAACGCTCCCACTGACCTGCAACTTGAGTTTATCAAAACAATGTCACTGACAAGGTTCTACCGAGTTAAAGACAGTTTCAAGTTGGATATTCGATGGATATTCGCGCTTTCAAACCTCAATAGCTTTCAAACCACTTGAGCCACAGACAACAAATAAGTGTCATGATGTTGCAAAACTTCGTGCAACATTGCACAGGTCTTATTTTCACGGTTTGGACATTAATTCACTTTCCAAAGCTAATTTTGTATTCCAAGTTGAATTAGTTAGGGAGCGTAAACAAAGTACCAACTTGTTTTACATTCGAATTTCAATAGCTCCTTGGTCATGTGACCTACTTGACTCAAACAAGGTTCAGAATGTCCACTGACTACCCTTCTATATGGCACACCCTTTCGTTTGTCCATTTTCATCTCACAAATTTTTACATGAATTTGTCAAACATTCTAATTTCAATAGCTCCTTGGTCATGTGACCTATTGACTTCAAACAAGGTTCAGAATGTCCACTCAGTGGGCATTTTCATCTCACAAGAATTTACATTAATTTCTCCAAATTTCCAATTTCAATAGCTCAAACTACACAAACTAAAGGTTGTGCAATGTGTAGGCCCACTGAGTGGACATTCTGAACTTTGTTTGAAGTCAATCGGTCACATGACCAAGGAGCTATTGAAATTTTACATTTGGAAAAATGAATGTAAAATCTTGTGAAATGAAAATGAACAAACTAAAAGGTGTGCAATATAGAAGGATAGTCAGTGGACATTCTGAACATTGTTTGATTTCAAGAGGTCACATGACCAAGGAGCTTTTGAAATTTGGAAAAACAAATGTAAAATCTTGTGAGATGAAAATGGACAAACTAAAGGGTGTGCAATGTGTAGGCCCACTGAGTGGACATTCGGAACCTTGTTTGAAGTCAGCAGGTCATATGACCAATGAGCTATTGAAATTCAAAAATGTAAATAAATAATTTAAAATAGTGCGAGATGTAAATAGACAAAAATTGTGTGCAATGTGTGTCTATGCCATCGGGTTAGCTACAACCAGTTTTGAAAGTTTTAGGAGTAATGGTTAAAGATCTTTTGAGATTAGAAAAATTTGATTTGTCATTATGTTGATGGTCCCTAACTTCTGTTGCTGGACTATCCTTCGAATATCCAACCTGAAACTGTCTTTACCTCGGTCAAGGTTCTATGTATGCATCTCTCGATGAACAAACTTTTCAAAGATTAGGAATCAAACTCAGATGTTTGTAGTGTTTGGGTCAACCTATGTATGTGAATAGACATTTTCAGTTATGAAATATAACAAGTCGAGGCACAGATCATCTCTTACTGACTTTCACCGCAATCCTGCGCATAGCGACGTCAGAAGCTATACCTGACTTCACTGCTCTAGTCAATGCCCATCAGAGACTTCACTCTTCACACTGATTGAGTAGTTTAAATGTAATGTTGAGCTCTCTCTCTTTCTTGTGTTTTGGTGCATACCCGTTAACAAGAGTTCTGTACGTGATGCTGAATGCACAGTGTACTTTTCCTTCCGTGTAGTTCATTGCATGTTTAATAATGAAAATACCTACCAAAAGGAGAACATGTATGTGGTTTATTTCTGTGCATGTTAAAAAAGTAAAATAAGTAGCATATCTGGAAGTGATTTACAGTAGATATACAGTGCCTTGCGAAAGTATTCGGCCCCCTTGAACTTTGCGACCTTTTGCCACATTTCAGGCTTCAAACATAAAGATATAAAACTGTATTTTTTTGTGAAGAATCAACAACAAGTGGGACACAATCATGAAGTGGAACGACATTTATTGGATATTTCAAACTTTTTTAACAAATCAAAAACTGAAAAATTGGGCGTGCAAAATTATTCAGCCCCCTTAAGTTAATACTTTGTAGCGCCACCTTTTGCTGCGATTACAGCTGTAAGTCGCTTGGGGTATGTCTCTATCAGTTTTGCACATCGAGAGACTGCATTTTTTTCCCCATTCCTCCTTGCAAAACAGCTCGAGCTCAGTGAGGTTGGATGGAGAGCATTTGTGAACAGCAGTTTTCAGTTCTTTCCACAGATTCTCGATTGGATTCAGGTCTGGACTTTGACTTGGCCATTCTAACACCTGGATATGTTTATTTTTGAACCATTCCATTGTAGATTTTGCTTTATGTTTTGGATCATTGTCTTGTTGGAAGACAAATCTCCGTCCCAGTCTCAGGTCTTTTGCAGACTCCATCAGGTTTTCTTCCAGAATGGTCCTGTTACTTCCAGAATGGTCCTTGTACTGTTATAATTTCCACCCGGCACAACCAGAAGAGGACTGGCCACCCCTCAGACCCTGGTTCCTCTCTAGGTTTCTTCCTAGGTTCCTGCCTTTCTAGGGAGTTTTAGGCTGGATTTTTGTATAGAACTTTGTGATATCGGCTGATGTAAAAAGGGCTTTATAAATACATTTGATTGATTGATGTGGCCCTCCAGGGGAAATAATTGCCCAGGCCTGCCCTAGGGGGACAAATAAAGTTGTTTGAATTTAATTGAATGGAATTGACAGATTTGACTGTTTTTGTCATCAGTTTGGCCTGACAGGATGATTTTCTAGGCACTTAAATATGTCCGTGGATGTAGTCAGGTGTATTAAAGCCTACTCATTTCGCTGTTCTACATCCACAGTTTACATAAGCAAACTAGCACAGGTTTGAAAGCTTGTACTGTGCATTATCTTTATGCTGATTGGAAGATGACTAGCCATAAAAGCCTTCCGGGATGGAATTACATTTTATGATTATTTTGTAATGATTATAATTACTGTATGTCCACACTGGGAAAGGATAGCTTACAGTTAAGAACATTAAAGCAGAAATCCGCAGTTGAAACTATAACAAAGTGTTTTCCCCGCCCCTGTTTCTGTTAAAAGCTGAGGGATGGGGCTAGAGAAATGTAACCCCTCTCAAATTTATAGACAGAGCTATGGATGCAAGATAACAGTTGTAACCATGTTTTGAGGCTATACAGTGTTTGTTTACATTTACTTTGTTTACAAACATTGGAGTAATACAAGCTTATATTTTGGGTTCTCATGAGGTACGACAGTTGAACTAAGCTCACGAGGCCTTTATAAATGATATTCTTTAAGAATCAGTGGATACATATCATTTACTTATATATTCCAAATTGTATGTAGCAACTGCAGATTCCCCCATTGACATCTGAGAGGAATGAAATGACATGACATTTCCAAAATGGGGGAGTGTGACTGCATAAGTCATTTTTTCATTTATAGCTGCTGTCATTCTGCCTGCTCGTTCTGCATACCAATCCATTATTTCCTCTAGAAAACTCATAATTCATAAGCTCATTATGGAGGTTGTGGATTAAAAAGCTGTAAGAGGCCTTTGTAATGCAATTTCCTGATCAGAAGTGGCCTAGTTAAAAAAAGTAAAGAACAGTTTGAAATAAGTTTCTGTCTTTCTTCTGCTGTGGTACTTTGACTTTTAAAGTGGGTTTGAGTAGCCAAGGTTGTCCGTGTTAGTAAATGGACAGTTCAGATCAGAGTTTGGTACGCTCGGCTACATAACCTTTTTCCCAATGCATTTGGGATGTTACACAGCCCTGCTGTGGAGTTATCATAGAAGCATTTTTCCCAAAATAGCTGTATCCTGTAGGCCAGGGCTGCCCAATCCTGGTCCTTGAGGGAAAAAACACTTCTGGTTTTCATCCTCTCCTTCTAATTACGGACAAATTCTGGTTTTCATCCTCTCCTTCTAATTAGGGACAAATTCAGACCTGGGACACCGGGTGAGTGTAATTAACTACCAGGTAGAAACCAAAAACAGAAGTGTTTCTGCCCTCCAGGATCAGAATTGGGCAGCCGTGCTTTAGGGCCTATTTGATAATCCTGTGTTGTTGCCTTTGCTTCAGATCCAGACCTGACTCGTTAGGTACATTGTTACCAGTCACCAGTAGGGGGCAGAAGTAGTCCATGTTGTCATGCTTCTCGTTCTGTTGCTCTCCCGATGTTTCATTTATGAATTTGGGGACAAGGTGCAGAGCGGTGAAGTGAAAGCCTTTGACCTCTACTGGCTACACCTCTACAGGCATACATGCATGAGGGAAAGGCTACTGCTCCCTGCTAGTTCCCTGGTCAGCCATCTGGGGACTCTAACCTCTTTCTCTCTTTCTATCTTCCTGCTGCAGTGATGACCGCAGGACTAATTTGCTATGCGTTGCCTTGACACCCGGTATGAATCTGAACCCAGATGACTCAGCTGAGCTTGAAGGTCTATAGAATAGAACATTTGTATGTGTTATGGATGTCACGTTGCATGCTTAGCGAGTACCACTTCCCCTCAATTCGGCTCATACCTGGCTGCAACTCGGGACCTCTGCTTTGCTAACACACATGACTGCCCTCTTTGACAACGTTCCAATGGATTCAGCCACCCAAAAGTTGCCAATCTATAGCTAGAGGACTCCTGATATCTCCAGGAATAATACGTATAGTCTTTGCCTTAATCTGTTGTTGTCTAGTACTGTCTTTTTGCTAGCTAGGGCCATCTACTTTAAGTGCTGTCTGTCTTCCCAGTAGCCTACTTGGTGTGTGAACTGCTGACTGCTCATAACTTGCAGATGATTGTTGACACATCAACCAGGTTTAAGGGGCAGGGAAATTTGTGACTTGTTATCGTAATCAGTGGCTGCATTGGAGGGGGGAGGGGTTTCTCCTCTGCTAGGAAATTAGTGTTAGTTCTTCACTCGCCCCTGTTTTCTCAGTGGCAGCTGTAAGCGGTTCTGCTTAGTTGGAGGAAGGAAAGAGAGGAAGGCTCCACACCAATCTCTCACTTGAGTATCTTACCTATGGCACGTTCTGACCTTAGTTCCTTTGTTTTGTCTTTTGTTTTAGTATGGTCAGGGCGTGAGTTGGGTGGGTAGCCTGATTTCCATTGTGTTTTGTGGGTGGTTATTTCCTGTTTAGTGTTTTTGTTTCACCTTTCAGGACTGTTTGTTTGTCGTGTTTGTTGTTTTGTCTAGTGTTGCATATTTCATTATATAATATGAACACTTACCATGCTGCACCTTGGTCCTTCCCCAGACGACAAGCGTTACAGAACCACCCACCAAAAAAGGACCAAGAAGCGTGGAATCGGGCAGCAGCGAACTCGAGACTCCTGGACATGGGAGGACGTTTTGGACGGCAAGGGTTGCTACACATGGGAGGAGATCCTGGCTGGAAGGGTTCGCCTCCCATGGGAACAGGTGGAGGCAGCCAGGAGAGCGGAGGCAGCAGGTAACGGGAGCCAGCGCTTCGAGGGAACACGGCTGGCAAGGAACCCCGAGAGGCAGCCCCAAACATTTCTTGGGGGACGCACACGGGGAGTGTGGTTAAGTCAGGTAGGAGACCTGAGCCAACTCCCCGTGCTTACCTGAGAGCGAGAGGGACCGGGCAGGCACCGTGTTATGCCGTGAGGCGCACGGTGTCCCCGGTGCTTGTGCGTAGCCCGGTGCGGTACATTGCAGCGCCTCGTATTCGCCGGGCTAGAGTGGGCATCGAGCCAGGTGCCATGAAGCCGGCTCAGTGCATCTGGTCTCCAGTGCGTCTCCTCGGGCCGGTGTACATGGCACCAGCTTTACACATGGTGTCCCCGGTTCGCCAGCACAGCCCAGTGCGGGCTATTCCACCTCGCCGGACTGGCCTGGCTACGGGGAGCATTCAGCCAGGTAAGGTTGGGCAGGTTCGGTGCTCAAGAGCTCCAGTGCGCCTTCACGGTCCGGTCTATCCGGTGCCACCTCCACGCACCAGCCCTCCGGTGGCAGCCGCCCGCACCAGGCTGTCTCTCCGTCTTCTCCCTACAGGTGCTCCCGCCTGCCCAGCGCTGCCAGAGCCTTCCTCCTGCCCACCACTGCAAGAGTCTCCCATCTGTGCCATGAGCTGCCAGAGTCTCCCGTTTGTCCTGAGCTGCCAGTGTCTCCCGTCTGTCCTGAGCTGCCAGAGGCTCCCGTCTGTCCTGAGCTGCCAGAGCCGCCAGTCTGTCCTGAGCTGCCAGAGCCGCCAGTCTGCCCTGAGCTGCCAGAGCCGCCAGTCTGTCCTGAGCCGTAAGTCAGCCAGGAGCTGCCAGAGCCGTCAGTCAGCCGGGAGCTGCCAGATCCGTCAGTCAGGAGCTGCCAGAGCTGCCTGTCACGCCGGCGATACTGGAGTCTCCCACCTGTCCAGCGCTGCTGTATTCTCCCGTCCATTTGGGACCCGTGGCTAGGGTCCCCAGTCAGAGGTCGGCGGCGAGGGTTGCCACTCTTAAGAGGCCACGGAGGCGGTTAAGGAGGCGGAGAAAGACTACGGTGGAGTGGGGTCCATGTCCCGCGCCAGAGCCACCACCGCGGACAGACACCCACCCAGACCCTCCCCTATAGGTTCAGGTTTTGCGGCCGGAGTCCGCACCTTTGGGGGGGGGGGGGGGGGGGGCTTTGTCACGTTCTGACCTTAGTTCCTTTGTTTTGTCTTTCGTTTTAGTATGGTCAGGGAGTGAGTTGGGTGGGTTGTCTATGTTAGGTCTATGATTTTCTATTTCTGTGTTTGGCCTGGTATGGTTCTCAATCAGAGGCAGCTGTCAATCGTTGTCCCTGATTGAGAACCATATTTAGGTAGCCTGTTTTCCATTGTGTTTTGTAAGTGGTTATTTCCTGTTTAGTGTTTTTGTTTCACCTTTCAGGACTGTTTGTTTGTCGTGTTTGTTGTTTTGTCTAGTTTTGCATATTTCATTAAATAATATGAACACTTACCACGCTGCACCTTGGTCCCCCTCTCCTTCCCCAGACGACAAGCGTTACAACCTAATTATTTTCAGATCTCATTTTTCTCTTTTGTAGCTTTGTGTGTGTTTTCTATACCTGTTCTTGCCTGTCCCTGTAGGCTTTACAGATGCTTCCCACCTCTTGGCTGCAACCCTTCTAATTTAGTATACCCTGCGTGCACAACCCATGTGGAATTTCTGTTCTCAGGAAATGTATTGGAACTGCCGATCCACGGTCAAGAACACCTAGTTCATCTCAAGCTGTGCTGCCCTTCAGTCCTTAGACTTTCTGGCCCTAAAGGAGAGATGGATCACCTCAGAGAACACTGCTACTCTCTTCATCTGACAATGTGTTCTCTCATAGTCTGAGAGCATCTGGTTGTCGCAGTGGTGGGACAGGGCTACTAATTTCTTCTAAGTGGAGATTTTCTCCTTTCTCCCTCACTCACCTGTCCATCGCCTTATTTGAATTCCATGCTGTCACTGTCACTTGTCCACTCAAGCTTAACATTGTTGTAATATATCGCCCACAAGGTGCCCTTAGAGAGTTCCTCAATGAGATTGACACCTTGATAAGCTCATTTCATGATGGCGGCTTACCGCTCTTCGTACTGGGTGACTTCAAACTCCCGATGTCTGCCTTCAATTAATTTCTTTACAACTCTTTCTTTCCCCTCCTTGTCTTTTTTGACCTCACCCTTTCATAGTCCCCTCCCACTAACAAAGCAGGCAATATGCTTGAACTCATCTTTACTAGAGGCTGTTCGCCTTCCACTCTCACTGCAACTCCCCTCCAGGTCTCTGATCACGACTTTGTTTCCTTTTCTGTCTCCCTCTCCTCCAACCTACCCACTCAGCCCCTACCCAGATGGTTATGCGCCTTGTTGCAATCTTTACTCTCTCCTCTTCTATCCTATCATCTCTCCCTTCTGCAAAAAATCCATCTCCCTTCTGTCTCCTAATTCTGCCTCTTCGATCCTACTCTCCTCCCTTTCCGCATCTAACCCTAGGAAACTCCTCTCCACTTCTGCCTCTAACCCTAGGAAACCCTTTTCCACTTCTGCCTCTAACCCTAGGAAACTCTTTTCCACCTCTGTCTCTAACCATAGGAAACTCCTCTCCACTTCTGCCTCTAACCCTAGGAAACTCCTCTCCACTTCTGCCTCTAACCCTAGGAAACTCCTCTCCACTTCTGCCTCTAACCCTAGGAAACTCCTCTCCACTTCTGCCTCTAACCCTAGGAATCTCCTTGTCACACCCCGACCATAGTTTGCTTTGTATGTTCTATGTTTTGTTTGGTCAGGGTGTGATCTGAGTGGGCATTCTATTGTGGATGTCTTGTTTGTCTGTTTCTGTGTTTGGGCCTGATATGGTTCTCAATCAGAGGCAGGTGTTAGTCATTGTCTCTGATTGGGAGCCATATTTAGGTAGCCTGTTTTGTGTTGGGTTTTGTGGGTGATTGTTCCTGTCTTTGTGTTTGTTACACCAGATAGGGCTGTTTTCGGTTTTTCACGGTTTCTTGTTTTTTTGTATATTGTTCTATTTTCATCTTTATTAAAGATGTATCACAATAACCACGCTGCGTTTTGGTCCGCCTCTCCTTCCCAGGAAGAATCCCGTTACACTCCTCTCCACTTCTGCCTCTAACCCTAGGAAACTCCTCTCCACTTCTGCCTCTAACCCTAGGAAACTCCTCTCCACTTCTGCCTCTAACCCGAGGAAACCCTTTTCCACTTCTGTCTCTAAACCTAGGATACCTTTTCCCCTTCTGTCTCTAAACCTAGGAAACCTTTACCACTTCTGTCTCTAAACCTAGGAAACCTTTTCCACTTCTGCCTCTAACCCTAGGAAACCATTTTTCCACTTCTGCCTCTAACCCTAGGAACCCTTTTCCACTTCTGCCTCTAACCCTAGGAAACCCTTTCAAGACGGATTTCAAGACGGGTCACTCAACCGAGACTGCTCTCCTCTGTGTCACGGAGGGTTTCCTCACTGCCAAAGCAGACACTCTCTCCTCTGTTATCATTCTCCTAGATCTATCCACTGCCTTCGACACTGTGAACCATCAGATCTTCCTCTCCACCCTCTCAGGGCTGGTTGTCTCAGGGTCTGCATACTCTTGGATTGCATCCTACTTGGCAGACCTACTTACCAGGTGACGTGGAGAAGATCTGTGTCTGCACCACGTACTCTCACTACCGGTGTCCCCCAGGGCTCAGTTCAAGAACAAGAGGGAAAGACAACTGAAGGAATTATTATGGAAAACAGTATACACTGAGTATACACACAGTAAAGAGCTTTACAGTGGCAGGTGCTGTATGCTCTTCCACAGTCTGCATCCCAAACCATATCCCCTATTTAGTGCACTACTTTTGCCCAATGTATATGGCACTATTTAGGGAATAGGGTGCCATTTGGGACACACCCACAGTCTACCTGATCACAGGGTTGATTTATGACGGTCATAGTTCTGATGACTTTTGTCCTTCCTGACTCGTCCTCTTCTTAAATGATCTTTGTTTATTACATATTTTGTATATGAGTATGTCAATTTAACAATCTCACTAGGCTAAGACATGGACTTGCAGTGTGAAATACTGGCCGCTGAGCAACTTGTAGGTTTCCTTTGGTAAATTTACAGGGAAAACCTTGAGCTCCAACAAGCAGAATTTATGTCTGAAATCATTTTTATCTGACAAGCGGATGACTGAAGATTCATCTTTGTTGTTCCGTGGCTTATTGAATTTCACTTCATTTTATGTGAAAGGGTTCTGAACTGTTGGCTCCTAGACTTTGGTGGCTGTTTGATAAGGGGTAGCGATAATGATTTTGAGCTGCAATTACTCTTTGAGACTTGGCAACCCTGACAGCTGTAAAAGGATAAGAGAAGCCCCCCCCCCCCCATTAATTTTGCTGCAATGCCAAGACATTCTGGCGGTGGTGGCAGCAAATTTCTGTAAGGAGGGCAAGACATCACTTGTAAAGAGGCAGGACCATAGAATTAGAATCAATAGAACGGAAAAATCCCCTCAGACCACGTCAATTTGACAGATTTATTCCATTGCTAGGATGTCACTGAGGGAAAGGGAGAGACTGCTCCAGTCAAAACGTCTCATTTACCAACAATTTAGTCCATGAATGGGGTACTAATGGAGGAGAATTAGCGTACTTGTGAACTAGATGCACAAGTGACAGTGGGCTCTTGAGTGGGGCAGTGGTCTAAGGCACTGCATCTCAGCGCAATAGGGGTCACTGTAGTTCCTGGTTCAAATCCAGCCTTCATCATATCCAGCTGTGATTGGGAGTGTGCACAATTGGCTTAGCATCATCCAGGTTTGGCTGGGGTAGGCTGTCATTGTAAATAAGAATTTGTTCTTAACTAACTAGCCTACTTAAATAAAGGTTAAATAAATAAAAAATAATGCCAGATGCAGCCCTGGTCAAAAGTAGTGCACTATTTTGTGAATAGACTGGTATTTGACATGCAACCTCAGAAAGCAATTATAACTTTTGCTCCTGCATTCCAGTCACTGTCTTTTTCTACTTCTAACGGCAGCAGATTTCATCAGACACTTCATAAATATAGATGAGGTTGTAAACACGACATTTTGCTAAATAAAGCCGTTACAGCCGTATGGGCAACATCTGCAAGAGACAGAGATTCTGCACTGAGATCAGCTGGAGCCGTATGTTTTGGGGTGCGTATGTGGGAGCTGGATCAGTATTTCTGTTATTTCACTCTGACCTTGATCGAGCTACACTCGCACCATAATCTACAGTATCTGCTAACTAGCGTCTGCCATGCTGCCATGAAGACTGCCTAAGGGCCTTAATTCACTCCTCACATCTGTGGAAGTTGTGGCAGGAGGAACCAAGCATGCATTTACATTGACTCCATATACCCCTGACACATCTATCCACCTGTCAAAGCGTGTCTGTATTCTGCAGCAAGAAATCATATTGTGCAGTGGTACAAAACAGCAATTTAGAACTTGAGGAACAAGCAGGTTTACAGGCAGAGGTCCAGTACAGTAGGTGATCTTCCGGAGTCTGACAGTGTAGAAATTCCCTGACTGAGACCTCTGAACCAGAGTACAACAGGCTTCATGAGTCTCCACTGAGGCTCTGGATGCTGCCTCATCAATATTTCAGGATTCTATGGCTGCATCCCAAATGGAATCCTTTTCTCTATGTAGTGCACTACTTTTGACCAGGGCCCTGGTCAGAAGCAGTGCACTGTTTGGGAATAGGTTGCCATTTGGGAAGCAAGCTGTATTTTACTGGTCTCTGCTGACAGAACCTGCGTACCTTTCGGTGTGTCTCCACATGCAGAGAGTAGATCTAATGTAAAGAGAGGTGTTGAGATTTTATTTGTGTAATAAGTGTACTGGAAATTTGTCCAGTCTCAGAGTGTGTTGTAAATAATATAGAGAGCCTCTCATGAGAGAGAGAGGCGCAGAGAGTGCTGGATGTAATTTGCCAACCAATTGAAAATGTCGGCACTCAGACGACTACTGGCGGGGTGGTCCCTAAAACACACAGTGCCGACATAGCAGTGAGAAGTAGGGGTGCTGAGGGTGATGCACCAACCCCCCAAACAAAAAACAAAGATATACTGTATATACAGTGGGGAGAACAAGTATTTGATACACTTTGCAGGTTTCCCTACTTACAAAGCATGTAGAGGTCTGTAATTTTTATCATAGGTACACTTCAACTGTGAGAGACGGAATCTGAAACAAAAATCCAGAAAATCACATTGTATGATTTTTAAGTAATACATTTGCAATTTATTGCATGACAGAAGTATTTGATACATCAGAAAAGCAGAACTTAATATTTGGTACAGAAACCTTTGTTTGCAATTACAGAGATCATACGTTTCCTGTAGTTCTTGACCAGGTTTGCACACACTGCAGCAGGGATTTTGGCCCACTCCTCCATACAGACCTTCTCCAGATCCTTCAGGTTTCGGGGCTGTCGCTGGGCAATACGGACTTTCAGCTGCCTCCAAAGATTTTCTATTGGGTTCAGGTCTGGAGACTGGCTAGGCCACTCCAGGACCTTAAGATGCTTCTAACGGAGCCACTCCTTAGTTGCCCTGGCTGTGTGTTTTTGGTCGTTGTCATGCTGGAAGACCCAGCCACGACCCATCTTCAATGTTCTTACTGAGGGAAGGAGGTTGTTGGCCAAGATCTCGTGATACATGGCCCCATCCATCCTCCCCTCAATACGGTGCAGTCGTCCTGTCCCCTTTGCAGAAAAGCATCCCCAAAGAATGACGTTTCCACCTCCATGCTTCACGGTTGGGATGGTGTTCTTGGGGTTGTACTCATCCTTTTTCTTCCTCCAAACACGGCGAGTGGAGTTTAGACCAAAAAACTTTTCAACACCTCTCTTTACATTAGATCTACTCTCTTTTTTGTCTAATTACCACATGACCTTCTCCCATTCCTCCTCTGGATCATCCAGATGGTCATTGGAAAACTTCAGACGGGCCTGGACATGCGCTGGCTTGAGCAGGGGGACCTTGCGTGCGCTGCAGGATTTTAATGCATGACGGCGTAGTGTGTTACTAATGGTTTTCTTTGAGACTGTGGTCCTTGCTCTCCTCAGGTCATTGATCAGGTCCTGCCGTGGAGATCTGGGCTGATCCCTCACCTTCCTCATGATCACTGATGCCCCACGAGGTGAGATCTTGCATAGAGCCCCAGACCGAAGGTGATCATCTTGAACTTCTTCCATTTTCTAATAATTGTGCCAACAGTTGTTGCCTTCTCACCAAGCTGCTTGCCTATTGTCCTGTAGCCCATCCCAGCCTTGTGCAGGTCTACAATTTTATCCCCGATGTCCTTACACAGCTCTCTGGTCTTGGCCATTGTGGAGAGGTTGGAGTCTGTTTGATTGAGTGTGTGGACAGGTGTCTTTTATACAGGTCACAAGTTCAAACAGGTGCAGTTAATACAGGTAATGAGTGGAGAACAGGAGGGCTTCTTAAAGAAAAACTAACAGGTCTGTGAGAGCCGGAATTCTTACTGGTTGGTAGGTGATCAAATACTTATGTCATGCAATGAAATGCAAATGGATTTTTGTTTCAGATTCCGTCTCTCACAGTTGAAGTGTACCTATAATACAAATGACAGACATGCTTTGTAAGTAGGAAAACCTGCAAAATCAGCAGAGTACCAAATACTTGTTCTCCCCACTGTATATATTTTGTTTTCTTCACTAAAGTAGTACACTAGGCCTTTAATAGTCCTTTATTCGGGGAGCAATATATCAGTCTGCAGCGCTGGCAAAAAGATTTGTCCATCACCCCCCTTCAACATTTACAGAAACCCTAAACTACTTCCCGTGGGTAATGCGTGGGTAATTCCCGTGGGTAATGGGTAGACCGTCATGTGTTTTGTCCTTTAGGAAGTGACAAGACTGTGCATTACTGTGTGTCCGCCCCCAGGCTTCACAGCATGGGATGGAGGAGGTGAGAGCAGAGGAGAGGAGACAGAACCCACATGCTGTGCACTGTGGGGTACGGGTTGTGTTAAGGCGTCAGCATGCTTCAGTTCGGCTGGCAAACTGAACAAGTGTGCTCGCATACTCCCTGAAAGACCTTCACTTGAAAAACAAGAAAAAAGCAATAGTACATTTTTTGTCTATTTTGAGATGACTTAGCCAGTCTGTCATTCATTTTGACGTTTTTGCAGAGGAGATCTAAGTTGCGCAATTTTACATCTAAGATGTTGGGTGCAGTATTTTCAAATGGAAAAAGTGTGCATCTAAACGACTCGTCTCTCGTTTAATGACAATAGAGACTTTATTGAAGAATCCCTACTGTTGACCAATCACCGACGAAGAGGTGTAGACTTCGGCTTGCCTCGAGATAAAATGTTGTGTGCCCGAACAGCCGAAAAAAAACCTACTGAAGTCTAAAACGAACAAAACGTCACAAAATGTCATCATAATATTTGCACAAACTCTTCCGAACTGTTTCGACTGGGAAGCATCAGGATGCCTTTACCAAGACATTTCTCACATGTATTTGCATCCCTCCAAAATCCAGCCCAACTTGTAGAGCAGGGGTCTCAAACTCATTCCATCGAGGGCCTAGCATCTGCTTGTTTCTGGTTTTTCCTTTCATTAAGACCTAGACGACCAGGTGAGGGGAGTTCCTCACTAATCAGTGATCTTAATTTATCAATCAAGTTCAAGGGAGGAGTGAAAACCCGCAGACACTCGACACTGTGGAATGAGTTTGACACATGTTGCAGAGGGTGAGGGAACTGTTAACCATTGTAAAATCTTCAGATCCATTATGTCAAAGGTGTTTTGCTCCAGCGAGTTTAGCTGTCTCCTACCTGTTGATGTTATGAACTCAGACTGTCTCACCACACCATTGATAGTCAGAGTGGGACATTTCTTTTAAAGAAAATAAGTATATTTAATAACTGTGACAAACACCTTTGGGCTGTGACAGGGACAGAGATGTCACTGACCTTCTTTCATTAGACACAGATGCTCTTGTTTGTGTGCCTGTGTTTTCGTATAGCTCTGGTCATTAGAATAGCTCTGTTGTTGCATTAGCTTTGACATTGTCCAGTACAAAGGTTGGGATTTTACATACAGTACATATTCTTTTAACTTATAGTATATCTCTTATAAGACTAGTCCTTTGTACTCTAGTTAGTCCATGTTAGTAGATACTCTTATCCAGAGTAACTTGGCACATCGGAATATTTGTCAGCTAGTCTGCTTGGGGATTTGAACCAGCAACCTTTCAGTTACTTGCCCAACGCTCTTAACCGCTAAGCTACCTACTGCCCCCAACAGGTTGAGTCAGTATACCTCAAATCACTGTAAAGACCATGGCAGATGTATTTTATGTATTCGAGTAATGAGAGAGCAAGAATGTGTGGAGTGTGCGACTTTGTGGAGCTGTGTTCTGCTGATGATTTAGTGTAGTGTAGGGTGTGTAGTCTAGCTGAGAGAGAGTGGCTGTGTGTGTGACTGTGTGAGTGCATGAGCATCACTTTCTGATATATAGCTGGCATGTCTGCTGAGACGGGGGTGGAGAGGAGAGCCAGTTATGGCAGCTACACAGCTTTAACAGATGGGAGGTGATTTAGAGATGCAGCCTCGCTTAAGATAGGTTAATTAGACTGATCATCAAAAATGTGCTGGATTTGGCACTTTGTCTCTGATCGTTGAATATCAGAGCCTTCATATGGTCACCACCACACCAACAAACAACACATCTTCCTCAACCTTGAATAACCTGTAAATTAGGTTTCTTTTCATGTCCCCAGAGTGCCGTTTCAGCAACAGCATGAGAGAAAAGATGCCATCTCTGGATGTGTCCCAAATGGCACCCGTATTCCCTATATAGTACACTACTGTACTTTTGACCAGAGTCCTAAAGGCCTATGGATGCCATTTGGGATGCAGCCACTCTCTCTGGGGATATTGACACAGAGACTTGTTTACAGGTTTAAGGTTAAGACGAAACTAGGATCGCAATTCTCAGAAGTATTGTGGCAAGGAAACAAAGCATGAAGTCGATTTCATTTTCGTTAGGAAACATGTTGGAAAGAAATGTCTTTATGTTGTCACCCAAAGTCACATTTGTATATTTTCCAAGCTATAGAACACACTATTTTACATAGAGTGGGTTTTTATAGGACCGAAGAGTCTGGTCTGTTTTGTGTTTTATTTTTTGCCCAGGAAAATAAATAAAGAGAAGCAAGAGAGAAGATTCTTCCATAGTTGTTTGCATTGAATAAATTGTAATCCGTGTTGAATAAATTTGAATCCTACTGTTCATGTCCCATAGTCCTTACAGGAAACACATAGTACAACACTATTGAATTATATATGAATTATAGGATCTGTATGTAAAACATATCCCGGAAAAACTCAATTGTAAAGTTTTGAAAGGTTATTTATATGAATACTCTAATGACATCACATTAAAACAGAGTATGCTCATTATTTGTACTTTTGTACATATTAACCTTGAGAGAGGAACTACTGCTACTGTATGCTTCCCAAATAGCACCCTATTTCCTATGGGGCCTGGTGTCACGATCGTTGGAATAAATGGACCAAGGCGCAGCGTGCGTAGAGTTCCACATGTTTAATAAATGAAACTCACCAAAACAATACAGAACAAACGAAACGTGAAGTCAATGCAGTGCTCACAGGCACTACACAAAAACAAGATCCCACAACAAACAGGTGGGAAAAGGCTGCCTAAATATGATCCCCAATCAGAGACAACGATAGACAGCTGCCTCTGATTGGGAACCATACCAGGCCAACATAGAAATAACAAAAACTAGAATTCCCACCCTAGTCACACCCCGACCTAACCCAAAATAGAGAATAAAGGATCTCTAAGGTCAGGGCGTGACACCTGGTCAACAAGTAGTGCACTATAAAGGGAATATGGTGCCTTTTGGGACACAGACCCTGTGTTGGACGATAAAGACAGCAAGTTAACTGAGGTGTTTTGTGTTTAAGATACTTTTATTACCTGCTGGAGATGTAGCTTTCCTGGGTTGCCGATTTGCATAGAAATGTATTCCATTTCATACTTGTTTTGTGTTGGGGGGATTATTCCCAACAGTTTTGCGTATTACACCTAAACACACCCTGACTCCATTATATACCATTCGGTCTCATCAGCAGTATCTCTCCATGTTATTATTTAGACTTCAACTGCCAGCTACCGTAGAGCTAGAATGGGAGAAGAGATTAAATATATGCATGTGTTTGATGTTTGAAGCTTCAAATGTTTAAGTAAGCTAGTTTGATGTGAAGTAAGCAAGGCTTCATGTGCCAGAAGACTTTAGTAAAATAAGTTATTTGTCATGATAGGGGGATGTAGCAGGATGTTGTAGAGGATTGCATTGTCTTGAACTCCTATTCCAGAGGAGGCTGGTGGTAGGAGCTGCAGAAGGATAGGCTTACTGTGGCTGGAGTGGAATAAATGGAACCCAGTCAAACATGTGGTTTGTGTACTGTCAGATAGAGAGCATGTCCTGGATTATTTTGTCTTCATTGTCTTGTCTTCCTGATTTAGTAGTTTTAGTGTGCAGTTGATGTCAGAAGTTTACATACACTTAGGTTGGAGTCATTAAAACTCGTTTTTCAACCACACCACAAATTTCTTGTTAAGCTTCTAAAGCCATGACATCATTTTCTGGAATTTTCTAAGCTGTTTAAAGGCACAGTCATGTTTGTGTATGTAAACTTCTGACCCACTGGAATTGTGATACAGTGAATTATAAATAAAATAAATTGCTGGAAAAATTACTTGTGTCATTCACAAAGTAGATATCCTAGCCGACATGCCAAACTATAGTTTGTTAACAAGAAATGTGTGGAGTGGTTGAAAGATTAGTTTTAATGACTCGAAACTAAGTGCATGTAAACTTCCGACTTCAACTGTATATTTTGATTTGTGTGATACTTTTTTGATTACTACATGATTCCATATGTGTTATTTCATAGTTTTGATGTCTTCACTATTATTCTACAATATACAAAATTGTAAAAATGAAAGAAAAACCCTGGAATTAGTAGGTGAAAAAAAACCCTGTCACTATATATATATATATATATATATATATATATATATATATTCCTTTCAGATCCTATTGCAGCATAGGGACTCAAGTAAATCATGTATTTATATACATTTACATACACTTAGGTTGGAGTCATTAAAACTAATTTTTCAACCACTCCACAAATTTCTTGTTAAGCTTCTAAAGACATGACATAATTTTCTGGAATTTTCTAAGCTGTTTAAAGGCACAGTCACCTTAATGTATGTAAACTTCTGACCCACTGGAATTGTGATACAGTGAATTATACATTTATATTATTTATTTTTTATATTCCATTGCTCTTCCTAATATTTCTTTATTCCATTCATTTACTTTTAGATTTGTGTGTATTGTTGTGTTTTGTTAGATATTACTGCACTGTTGGAGCTAGGAACACCCGCAACAACATCTGCTAAATATGTGTATGCGACAAATAACATTGATTTACTTGAGGCAAAATGCTGCAATAGGATCTGAAAGGAATAAATCAAGTAAGGGATCAGTTCAGAGCTCTTCAATGAGTCGATGGATTTCCTTGCCTGGCTACCCATCCACATCGCTATGGCCAAACGCCTCACCCACTAACGTTTCTTCCCTACGATGAGTCTGGATTTGCTTAATTTGCTGATCCTTTGAGAATGCAAACACATTCTGACCATTCTAATTTTCCCAGAAACTGATGGGTTGGGCCCGATGATGGGTTGGGCCCGTCATTTTGACGTCAGCACAGACGACTTCTAGGTTGGCAGGTTCAGACTGATGTATGGAGCGATCGATAGAGCAGCTGAATTAAATTCAGGATGAGACGTCAGGCAATGAGTTTTCTGTATCGTTGAGACACACAGCTCTGCACCATCCTGTAGCACTAGCAATGGTCCTGCATCATTTGTTTACGTAAACGTTTCAGGTTTTCAGGAACGTTTTCATCCTCTGAGCTTGATCGATAGGCCCCAATAGGGTCCTGCAGTGGCAGGAGTGGAGAACCAGTAGACCCTCCATCTCGCCACTCACATATAACCTCATGTTTTATTTTGAGCACTGTCAGTTGCAGAATCTCCTCCCTATAGTTGGAGTGCTACTGTGCTATTGAACATATGTTGTTGTGGTTTTCTGTCGTAGAGTTGGTGTTCAAGGCATACAGATTATGACAGTGCTGATGAGCAGTAGTACTGCTGTATTTTTTTATCCGAAAGTAATATAATATTCTTGAGGAAGTGTTCAGAGTGCCTTGAGTTTAGATGTTCTTTGAAGGCAGGAAAAAATAGTAAGGCTCAGTTAATTTTTTCACGCTTTTACTTCAAATGATGACTCCCCCACATTACTCCCCTAAACGTTGCCTGAACTGAACTGATAATTACATGTTAGTTGCATTTCAGTTAGATGAATGTAGATCACAATGCATACAAATGTATTATTCATATTTGTATAGTTAAACAGAGCATCTGAACATGAAAGATACAGTTATATTCTGTACCTCCCAATCCTACACATCAAATACCTACTCTGCCAGGCATTCAAAGTCTGTTCTCAGTAAACGGAAAAGAGGTTAGCGAGAAGACTGTCTAGCTTTCTTATCTGGAAATGTGCGACTAACACATTCTTGTGCAATTGTAAAAATGTCCCTGGCACTCAATGTGCACAAAGAGCAACAAGCAACTAGCTTGCTTGAGTGTATTTTACTTTTCTATGTAGCTAGCGGGTCATCTTAAACTTCAACCTATGCATTTACAGGGATTTGCATCTATACTGAACACAAATGTAAGCGCAACATGTAAAGTGTTGGTCCCATGTTTCATGAGCTGAATTAAAAGATCCCAGAAATCACAAAAAGCTTATTTCTCTCAAATTTTGTGCACAAATTTGTTCACATCCCTGTTTCTTTGCCAAGATAATCCATCCACCTGACAGGTGTGGCATATCAAGATGCTAATTTAACAACATGATCTAAAATGTGCAGTTTTGTCCCAGCACAATGCCACAGATGTCTTAAGTTGAGGGAGTGTGCATTTGGCATGCTGACTGCAGGAAAGTCCACCAGAGCTGTTGCCAGGGATGAAATGTTAATTTCTCTACCATAAGCCACCTCCAACGTTGTTTTAGAGAATTTGGCAGTACGTCCAACCATCCTCACAGCCTCCTACCACATGTAATCACTTCCGCCCAGGACCTCCACATCCAGCATCTTCACCTGCGGGATCGTCTGAGACCAGCCACCTGGACAGCTGATTAAACTATAGGGTTGCATAATTTCTGCACAAACTGTCAGAAACCGTCTCATGGAAGCTTATCCGTGTGCGTGTCAGCCTCACCAGGGTCTTGACCTGACTGCAGTTCGGGATCCTAACCGACTTCAGAGGGCAAATGCTCACCTTCGATGGCCACTGGCACGCTGGAGAAGTGTGCTTTTCATGGATGAATCCCAGGTTCAACTGTACCGTGTAGATGGCAGACAGCGAAAATGGCATCGTGTGGGCGAGCAGTTTGCTGACATAAACGTTGTGAACAGAGTGCCCCCTGGTGGTAGTGGGGTTATGGTATGAGCAGGCATAAACTACAGACATCGAACACAATTTAATTTTATTAATGGCAATTTGAATGCACAGAGGTACCGGGACGAGATCCTGAGGCACATTGTCTTGCCATCCGACGCCATCACCTCTTGTTTCAGCATAATAATGCACAGCCTTATGTCTCAAGGATCTGTACACAATTCCTGGAAGCTGAAAATGTCCCATTTTTTCCATAGCCTGCATACTCACCAGATATGTCACCCATTGAGCATGTTTGGGATGCTCTGGATCGACGTGTACGACAGCGTGTTCCAGTTCCCACCAATTTCCAGCAACTTCGCACAGCCATTGAAGAGAGTGGGACAACATTACATAGGCCACAATCAACAGCCTGATCAACTCTATGTGAAGGAGATGTGTTGCACTGCAGGGGGCAAATGGTGGTCACACCAGATACTGACTGGTTTTATGAACCACACCCCTACCTATTTTTAAGGTATCAGTAATTTCCCAGACATGTGAAATTCATAGATTATGGCCTAATTTATTTAATTCAATTGACTGATTTCCTTAAATGAACTGGAACTCAGCAAAATCTTTGAAATTGTTGCATGTTACGTTCATATTTTTGTTCAGTGTAGATCCAATTCTCTTCCCATTCTAGGTACACATTTACCTCAAGATAAGGTACACTGACTACGCTGCATAAGCCAGACTAGTCTGACTACGCTGCATAAGACTGCTGTTTCAAACACACAAAAAAATATGGCATCTTGTTTCCATTAAGTCTAAATCCATACTTACTCCTCGGATCAAGTTTCAAGTGAAATGCTTAAATTGTGAGCCCTTCGCAACAATGTAGTATTCAATATCAAAATAGTATAACTAGGAAAATGTAATAAAAAAAACATGAGAAATAAAATACAGGAGAGAGTAAGCTGGCAGGGTCAGTGGCAGTACCACATGTATAGTGTGCAGGTATACTGGAGTAGTTGAGGTAGATATGTACGTCAGTGGAGGCATCTGAGGGGAGGACGGCTCATAATAATGGCTGGAACGGAGAGAATTGAATGGCATCAAACTGTGATTATTAGTATTTTACCATGCTGGTCATTTATGAACATTTGAACATCTTGGCCATGTTCTGTTATAGTCTCCACCCAGCACAGCCAGAAGAGGACTGGCTACCCCTCATAGCCTGGTTCCTCTCTAGGTTTCTTCCTAGGTTCCTGCCTTTCTAGGGAGTTTTTCCTAGCCACCGTGCTTCTACACCAGCATTGCTTGCTGTTTGGGGTTTTCGGCTGGGTTTCTGTACAGCACGTTGAGATATCAGCTGATGTAAGAAGGGCTTTATAAATACATTTGATTTGATTTGATCATCCACCTGGAAACCATGTGTTTAATGTATTTGATACCATTCCACTTACTCCTCTCCAGCCAGTACCACGAGCCAGTCCTCCCCAACGAAGATGCCACCAACCTCATGTGATGTACTTGTAGGCAGGGATTAGAAGAAAGTGACTGGTAGTAGGATACATAACAAATAATAATAGCAAACAATATAGCAGTGTAAACAGTGCTGAAAAGTGACTATATAAATCATATGGTAATATACTAATGGTAATATAAACATGCAAATAGGAGTAATAGTGACCAGTGGCATGATAAATAGATGCATACTAATGGTAATGGCAATCAATATACAGGGAACAGCAGCGTAATGGTAGTAATAAATCAAATCAATAAGAATTTAGCAGCAGCGTGTGGGTGTAAGTGTGTGGCGTCAATAATGAATGTCAAATCAAAAATCTAACACAATTGTATTTGTCACATGCTTCGTAAACAACAGGTTTAGACTAGCAGTGAAATGCTTACTTATGGGTCCTTTTCCAATAATGCAGAGTTAAAGATAAAAAAAATAAATAAATAACACGAGGAATAAACACACAGTGATTTAACAAATAACAATAACAAGTTAATATAACATGTCTATATACAGGGAGTACCAGTGCTGAGTCAATGTGCAGGGTTATGAGTTAATTGAGGTAGCTATGTACATATAGGTCGGGGTAAAGTGACTAGGGAACAGGATAGATAGACAGTAGCAGCAGCGTATGTGGCGAGTGTGAAAGTGTGTGTGGTGTCAGTATACATGCGTGTGCATGTTGTTTGTGTGTGGGCGTAATGTATGTGTGTGTTGGGGTGTAAGTATGTGTGTGAGTAGAGTCCAGTGTGTGTGCATAGAGTCAGTGCAAGAGAGTTAGTGCAAAAAAGGGTCAATGCAGGTCGATCGGGTAGCCATTTGATTAGATACCTAGCAGTCTTGTTTGGCAGTGTTATGGCTTAGGGGTAGAAACTATTCAGGGTCTTGTTGGTTCCAAACTTGGTGTACTGGTACCGCTTACTGTGCGGTAGCAGAGAGAACAGTCTATGACTTGGGTGGCTGGAGTCTTTGATAATTTGTTAGGCCTTCCTCTGAAACCGCATGGTATAGGGGAACTAAGTACACACCACTGAGGGGCCTTCGTGTTGATGTCAGCGTGGTGGATGTGTTGTTGCCTAACCTCACCGCCTGGGCGCGGCCGGTCGAAGTCTAGGGTCCAGTTGCAGAGTGAGGTGTTCAGTCCCAGGGTCCTGAGCTTCGAGATGAGCTTGGAGTGGACTGTGATTGTTGAATGCTCAGTTTTATTCAATGAACAGTATTCTTACATAGTTGTTATTTTTGTCCTGGTGGGTGAGGGCAGTGTGGAGTGCAAAACATCTGTGGATCTGTTGGGGCGGTATACGAATTGGAGTGGGTCCAGGGTGTGCAGGATGACGGTGTTGATGTGAGCCATGACCAGCCTTTCAAAGCATTTCATGGCTATACTGTAGATGTGTGTGCTATGGGTTGGGTGATTACCTTGGTGTTCTTGGGCACGGGGACTATAGTGGTCTGCTTGAAACAACCTGGTATTACCAGATATTTGACCATGCTGGTCATTTATGAACATTTGAACATCTTGGCCATGTTCTGTTATAATCTCCACCCGGCACAGCCAGAAGAGGACTGGCCACCCCACATAGCCTGGTTCCTCTCTAGGTTTCTTCCTAGGTTTTGGCCTTTCTAGGTAGTTTTTCCTAGCCACCGTGCTTCTACACCTGCATTGCTTGCTGTTTGGGATTTTAGGCTGGGTTTCTGTACAGCACTTTGAGATATCAGCTGATGTAAGAAGGGCTATATAAATCTATTTGAATTGATTTGATTACAGACTGGGTCAGGGATAGGTTGAAAATGTCAGTGAAGACACTTGCCAGCTGGTCAGCTTCATGCTCTGAGTATGCATCCTGCTATTCCGTCTGGCTCCGCGGCCTTGCGAATGTTAACCTGTTTTAAGGTCTTACTCACACCAGCTACGGAAAGCGAGATCACACAGTCATCCGGAACAGCTGGTGCTCTCGTGTATGGTTTATGCATGGTTCAGTGTTGCTTGAGTGTGTGTGCGTGGGTCCTAGCATGTTTTGTTTGATCTCCTAATCAAAGTGTTCCCTGTGTGATGCCAGTGAGCCGCAACTACCACCCCAGTGTCCTCCCCTTGCTTTCTGGGAATGGGGGAATGAGCCACCACCACCCCAGTGTCCTTCTTCTGCTGTCTGGTGATGGGGGGAATGATATTCTTGGGCACAGGCTTGGGCAAGGGATCAATACCGGCAGCCAGTGAATCTTCTCAGGTCAATCAGCAGCATTCATGGATCTATTACTTCGCTCAGCATGAGTGTCTCTGGTGCTGCTGATTAATAAGATGGATGCACGAGGACTAGTTGGGTCTGTGGCCCAAATGGCACCATATTCCCTATATAGTGTATTACTTTTGACTAGGGCCTATATTGCTCTGGTCAAATGTAGTGCAGTATATAGGGAATAGAGTGCCATTTGGGATGCACACAGCCTTGCTCTTTTGGGGCGCCAGACGATGAACAACAAATGCAGTTGGCTGGCTGGTGAGTGGTGGAGGGTTTCATAGGAGCCAGGAGCGGAGCCATAACCTCCCCGAAGCAGAAGAAAGACGCCTGGGAGCTGAGGGCCATATTTAAACTTGCCATAATCCCTCCCTGGCTGGATGTTCATTTCTGCATTGGCACAAATTACAAGGGTGATATTGATGAGTTATTTTTCAGCTGCCATGAGGGGATTGGTTTTCCGGTGGGGACACTATGTAACACCTCTTGCAGGCTCTGTATAGACTAGTAACCACATGGGGTCTGGACTCTCTCTGTCTGGGTGCCATAACTACAGTACGAGTTAGGGATGATGTTTCTTTTTACCAGACTTGGGTTCAAATACTATTTTACATTTTTCAAATACTTTGAGCATTTGAGCTTTAGCCTGCCTGGAGTTATTTCAAATAGCTTTTGGAACCAGTTCTGTTTTTTCCAGTCTTAAAATTAGAGGTTTCGCTATTACATCTCTTACTCACAGGGATTCCTCATTGAATGATCTGAGATGAAAGACATTTTCTAGATTTCCTGTCCAAACAGCAATACTTATCTGAGCCCTCACATTTTACTTAAATTGAAGTGTCCACTTGTCTGTTACATGTCATAGAATATGCAAGACAGCTTCAAACTTTCAACATCAATATCTGTCACTGTCTGGCTAGCCCCCTTTTATCACAGACTGCTGAGGGCAATAGTAACAACGAACGTGCTTGAATTTCAGACTCAGAATCTGGTTGATGTCTCAGACCTCACATGGCTGATAAGGATAGATGGTTGGCTGTTATTTTGATATTGCATGCCCTGTATTAGTTAGACAACCCCAGACCATTAAATGCCCACCATGCTGAAAGTGACTCATCTAGTAATTCAAAATCTTCAAAATGACAGGTGTAGTAAATATTATATACTGGTTTCATGTTGACTTAAATTAATATTTAAGGACCAGAGAGAATAAGTTAGGCTTTTGACACTGATGTATCACTATTTAAAATGGGGTTTGACTTGTTTGGAGGGTCCCTTTGGGGAAATAAATCCTTCCTGCTAACGCTGCTGTCTAAAATGCAAAGGCTGCATCCCAAATGGTCCCGTATTCCCTATATAGTGCACTACATTTGACCTGAGCCCTATGTGCCCTGGTCAAAGTAATGCACTATGTAGGGAAAAGGGTGCCATTTGGAACGTATTTTAGGAGTCAGTTGTCTGAAAGTGGTTCTGTGAAACGTCTCGTCCTCTCCCCTGTGTTAGTCCATTGACACCGCACCACCTCATTACAGATGCGTAACAAAACCTCAAATTGAGCCCAAGTGCCTTATGCCGGCTACTTAATCCAATTGCAGATCATCCTCCTGTGTTGTTGATTATGTTCCCTAGTTATGCCGTACCGATTTGCTATTTTAACATCTAAAGGACCGACTCCTCTTCTCTCTGTCCTCTATGCTCAATATTATGTTGCTGCCTCACTATTTACACATTTAATTAACCTGCTCACCCCAGACATAAATCAATATGTAGATCGGGAAAACTGTTGGTTATTTGGCAAAGGAATACGAAATCACACCAAAAAACAACTTCAATTTACAAACGGTTATGCAGATCGAGCTCAGTTAAGAGCTGAACAGGCCTCTCATTAGAACTGAGTCAGGGGAATCACTGCTCGATGCAGATTTCCCACGTGGCCATCAAAATGCAACTGCTGTTTTTACTCGTTGATGGATTTTCTTGCTGGCAAAGTAGAAGCTGTCAAAATGTTTTTAATGATAATTATGTTATGCACACTCTGACGTTGACATGTTTAGTTTAGCTTTAGGGCGTAATACTGAGTTAATGTCAAAACACCATCTACCCGTATGCCCAGGGGGTTGTTACTCTGAACACTGAAGGCCAAAGCTGCTTTTCCCTCACTTGTGTTCAGTGAATTAAAATGTTTTTGTATAGTTTCACAGTTTAGCCAACAGCGTTGAGTTTTTTTATTGCACTTGTGTAAATACAGTAGGCATACATCTGAAGAAGTACATCATTCTCACTTTTCAGATGATGGAGTGTTCTACAAAGGTTAATCAAAACATATATTAGCATTTGAGATTCATTTTAGAGTGACAGACTTCTAGCAGCTACTACTTATGGATCAGTGCAGTGGTGCAGTGATTGAGTGCAGGAATATTGTTGGTGAAAAGTGACCCCCATGAGCTCTCTTCACAATAAAGGGCTGGGGTAATTCCTTCTGGGCTTTATTAATTCTGAGTTGCTTGGTTTTAATAATGCTCTGATACTTGAGATTAAATTGACTCAACCATTGGGTTTTTGGCACTTAGATACATTCTGAGGGGGGATAAAGCTTCCATCAGATTTATCCTGACTGAATTCAGATAAATTCCTTTGGAGACAAATCCCTGTAACCCTCCTCCCAAAGGCTGTTGATAGACTATCTATCTTCGCTTCCCTCCTCATGCTCCCTCCACAGCACCAGCTGCTTGTGAAATGAGACCTTGGATAGGGTCTGGAGAATTTCACATTTTGTCGCATTCATTGTTTGCTCATTCATATTTCCCTGCGTGCAAGTAAATGGCAACAGTGCATTCACTGACAGAATAACAAGGGAGTTCAAGACAGTTAAATAGGAAAATAGCTGATGGTTTTTATAATCAATGTTGATTTTATCTTGGGAATTCATTTGGCTTGGTTAATCCATTCCAAAGCTCAGTGAGAGGCAAACAGTCAAATTATCCTTGGAGGGATAGATAGTGATTTTGTATTGATCTTCTGATCAGGTGTAATATGTAATCACTGTTAAAGCTAATGTTTATCCCTCCCTCCATCCCTCCCACACAACACAATAAAAAATCAAATCAAATCAAATTTGATTTGTAACACGCGCTGAATACAACAAGTACAGTCTTTACTGTGAAATGTTTACTTACAAGCTCTTTCCCAATAATGTTAAAATGTGCAAAGTAAAATAGTAACACAATCAAATAACAATAACAAGGATATAAACAAGAAGTACATTTAATCCTAGTAATCCAAGTAAAAATGTCCTGTTTTAGGTCAATTAGGATCACCACTTTATTTTAAGAATGTGAAATGTCAGAATAATAGTAGAAAGGGGGATTGATTTCAGCATTTATTTCTTTCATCACATTCCCAGTGGGTCAGAGGTTTACATACACTCAATTAGTATTTGGCATTGCCTTTAAATTGTTTAACTTGGGTCAAATGTTTTGTGTAGCCTTCCACAAGCTTCCCACAATACATTGGGTGAATTTTGGCCCATTCGTCCTGACAGAGCTGGTGTAACTGAGTCAGGTTTTTAGGCCTCCTTGCTCGCACATGCTTTTTCAGTTCTACCCACACATTTTTTATGGGATTGAGGTCAGGGCTTTGTGATGACCACTCCAATACCTTGACATTGTTGTCCTTAAGCCATTTTGCTACAACTTTGGAAGAATGCTTGTGGTCATTGTCCATTTGGAAGAACCATTTGCGACCAAGCTTTAACTTCCTGGCTGATGTCTTGAGATGTTGCTTCAATATATCCACATAATTTACCATAATTTACCTCATGATACCTTCCATTTTGTGAAGTGAACCATTCGCTCCTGCAGCAAAGCACCCCCCACAACATGATGCTGCCACCCCTATTCTTCACGGTTGGGATGGTGTTCTTTGGCTTGCAAGCATAACGATGGTCATTATGGCCAAACAGTTCTATTTTTGTTTCATCAGACCAGAGGACATTTCTCCAAAAAGTGCGATCTTTGTCCCCTATGTGCAGTTGCAAACCATAGTCTGGCTTTTTTCATGGCGGCTTTGGAACAGTGGCTTCTTCCTTGCTGAGCGGCCTTTCAGGTTATTTCGATATAGGACTCGTTTTACTGAGGATATAGATACTTTTGTACCTATTTCCTCCAGCATCTTCACAAAGTCCTTTGCTGTTGTTCTGGGATTGATTTTCACTTTCCACACCAAAGTACGTTCATCTCTAGGAGACAGAACGCGTTGTTGGAAAAATGACTTGTGTCATGCACAAAGTAGATGTCCTAACTGACTTGCCAAAACGATAGTTTGTTAACAAGAGATTTGTGGAGTGGTTGAAAAACAAGTTTTAATGACTCCAACCTAAGTGTATGTAAATTTCCGATGTCAACTGTAGCTCAAGTGAATCTTCTTTCCATTGATCATCCCGTAGATGTTTCTACAATTTGAGTTTAAGTCCACCTGTAAATAAATTAAATTGATTGGACATGAGTTGGAAAGGCACACCTGTCTATATAATGTCCCACAATTGACAGTGAATGAACAAAAACCACGCAATGAGCAAAAACCACGCAATGAAGTCGAAGGTATTGTTCGAAGAACTCTGAGACGGGATTGTGTCGAGGCACAGATCTGGGGAAGAGTACCAAAACATTTCTGCCATATTGAAGGTCCCCAAGAACACCTTGGCCTCCATCATTCTTAAATGGAAAAAGTTTGGAACCACCAAGACTCTTCCTTGAGCTGGCCGCACAGACAAACTGAGCAATCGGCGGAGAATGGCAGTGGTCAGGGAGATGACCAAGAACCGAGGGTCACTCCGACAGAGCTCCAGAGTTTCTCTGTAGAGATGGGAGAACCTTTCAAAATGAGAACCATCTCTGCAGCACTCCACCAATCAGGCCTTTATGGTAGAGTGGCCAAATGGAATCCACTACTCAGTAAAAGGCACATGACAGCCCAAAAATAAGTTTGCCAAAACGTGACCTAAGAACTCTCAGACCATGAGAAACAAGATTGTTTGGTCTGATGATACTAAGATTGAACTCTTTGGCCTGAACGCCAAGCGTCACATCTGGAGGAAACCTGGCACCATCCCTACGGTGAAGAAGGGTGGTAGCAGCATCATGCTGCAGGGATGTTTTTCAGCGGCAGGGACTGGGAGACTAGTCAGGATCGAGGCAAAGATAAACAGAGCAAAGTACAGAGGGAACCTTGATGAAAACCTGCTCCAGAGTGCTAAGGACCTCAGACTGGGACTAAGGTTCACCTTCCAACAGGACAACGACCCGAAGCTCACAGCCAAGACAATGCAGGAGTGGCTTCGGTACAAGTCTCTTAATGTCCTTGATTCCAATCAAACATCTCTGGAGAGACCTTAAAATAGCCGTGCAGTGACGTTCCCCATCCAACCTGGCAGTTCTTAAGAGGATCTGCAGAGAAAAATGGGAGAAACTCCAATTTGTGGGAATACACCCGACGGGCAAATCCCGGGTGGATAGCCATACCTTCTGCCCGAGACGATAGCGGGGAGCCGGGGACCTATGGTGATCCGCTTGTCTTGAGGAGGGCTGACCATGCTCTCCTTCAGGTACAATGACAGCGGCGGACAAACATCTGGGCAGAAGGTTTGCCATCCTCCTCTTCCTGCACAGACAGCTCCTTGTGCTGATCCGGTGTAGCCATTCCGCTGGCGACAGCCCAGCCCTGCCTAGTTGCATGGGCTCGGGAAACAGTGCCTCGGCCCTCCTTGGTGACTCTCGAGGAAAGTCGGGAAATCTTGGGCGCACTCGGCCACGGGACCGTTGGGGACTTCAGAGATGACTTGGAGCCATCCGTCGTTCCCGCAATCGCCCATCGATGCAGATGGTGAAAGCGATGAGGGAGTCAAAATCTGTGGGTAACTCCCGAGCCGCAAGCTCGCCCTTAACCTCTTCAGAGATGTCATGATGGAATATGTCGAACAGTGCTTCCGGGTTCCCAGCACTCTCCGCTGCCAACATACAGAAATCCACTGTATAGTCGGCCACAGTTTGGGAGTCCTGCCGAAGCTGGATTAGCTTCCGGGCAGCTTATCTTCCGAGAATGGGGCATCAAAGACCATCCTCACCTCTCCCACGACCCCTCCAGCCTTGCGCATACGGCTGGCTGCTGTTCCCATACAACGGTAGCCCAGGTGAGAGCCCTTCCAGACATCAGCGTGATGAGGTAGACTATTTTGGAGTGATCCAAGGGGAAGGAGAAGGGCTGAAGCTCGAAAATGAGGACACACTGAGCTAGAAATGCCCGAAAGCGTTCTAGAGGAGGTAACCAGGGTTCCCGGGAAGGTGGAGGGGCTGGTGGGGCAGCACTGTTAACTGCCAAGTTGCAGTCTCAGGGTCAGGGTGAGGCAGAGGTCAGTAATCCAGAGGGGGACAAAGGTACAGGTCGGCAGGCAGGGTCAGAGGCAGGCAGAGTGGTCAGGCAGGCGGGCTCAGAGACAGGACAGGCAAGGGTCAAAACCAGGAGGGCGAGAAAAGAGAGACATGAAAAAGCAGGAGCTGGCCACAAACCGACAAACCGCTGGTTGACTTGAACAAACAAGATGGACTGGCAACAGACCAACAGGGAACACAGGTTTAAATACAGGGAATAATGGGGAAGATGGGCAACACCTGGAGAGGGTTGGAGACAATCATAAAGACAGGTGAAACAGATCAGTGTGTGACAAAGGCAAAACAAACAAGTGACAAGTGAGTCACAGGAGTATCTATCTGAGGAAATATGCAAGCTAAGCACTTTTGATGTTCAGACTTCCAGTGATCTGTTGTTATGGATCTGAATACAGGTTAGGGGAACCAATCAATCCTTTGGTTTCTCTGTGTTAATTTACCTCTCTTTGGTTTCTAGGAAATGTGAGAAGTCTAGATTGATCAGTGTAGATGAGGCCAAAATCCATCGGTAATCTCAGGATCCTAAAATAATATTTCACAATTTATTTAGGTTTGACATCAGAAAAGTTTATATTCATCTTATCCTATATAGGGTTATTGTCATTACACAAACAGGTGTTTCAGAAACCAGATGAATGAATGAAATTGGCAGAGAGAACCAACAAGGGAACACCCTGCCTCAGGGCCACAACTTTCAATGGGAATGTGGGAACGTGACCCCTCCACATTCTGAAATTGCAAATTTTTCCCACCCAGTTTTATCATTGCACTGTGATACAAAAAAACGGTGTCTGTGTGCTTTAGAACCATGCAGACGCCTCAGAGGTGTCAGGTAGGCTGTTTGGCGTTATCAACCGGCTGGATTTACAGTAGCAGGACAAAGTATGGGAACCCTTTGAAAATACCTGGATTTCTGCATAAAATGGTCTTAACATTTTATCTGATCTTCATCTAGGTCACAACAATAGAGAAATAGACAAACAGAGTCTGCTTAAACAAATAACACACACACAATTATACATGTTCTTGTCTTTATTGAACACACCATGTAAACATTCTATAAGGGCACATGGCGAGATCCAGATGCAGACATGGGAGGCAGATGGTTCGAGTCTCTGATATTTATTATAATCCAAGGGGCAGGCATGAGAATGGTTGTGGACAGGCAAAATATCATTAACTTCTTACGGCTGAAAACCCGTTAACGGGATCGATTTGACAACAGCCAGTGAAAGTGCAGGGTGCCAAATTCAAACAACAGAAACCTCATAATTAAAATTCCTCAAACATACAAGTATTATACACCATTTTAAAGATAAACTTGTTGTTAATCCCACCAGAGTGTACGATTTCAAAAAGGCTTTACGACGAAAGCACACCATCTGATTATGTTAGGTCAGCGCCTAGTCACGGAAAAACACAGCCATTTTTCAGCCAAAGAGAGGAGTCACAAAAAGCAGAAATATAGATAAAATTAATCACTAACCTTTGATGATCTTCATCAGATGGCAGTCATAGGACTTCATGTTACACAATACATGTATGTTTTGTTTGATAAAGTTCATATTTATATCCAAAAACCTCAGTTTACATTGGCGCATTATGTTCAGTAATGTTTTGCCTCCAAAACATCCAGTGATTTTGCAGAGAGCCACATCAATTTACAGGAATACTCATCATAAACGTTGATAAAAGATGCAAGCGTTATGCATAGAATTATAGATATACTTCTCCTTAATTCAACCGCTGTGTCAGATTTCAAAAAGCTTTATGGCAAAAGCACACCATGCGATAATCTAAGTACAGTATTCAGCCACCATACAGATACCTGCCATGTTGTGGAGTCAACAAAAGTCAGAAATAGTATTATAAATATTCACTTACCTATGAGGATCTTCATCGGAATGCACTCCCAGGAATCCCAGTTCCACAATAAATGTTTGATAAATTCCATCATTTATGTCCAAATACCTCCCTTTCGTGAGCACTAAGTCCAGACAAAAAGTCCAAAAAGTTATATTACAGTTCGTAGAAGCATGTCAAACGATGTATAGAATCAATCTTTAGGATGTTTTTATATTAAATCTTCAATAATGTTTCAACCGGACAATTCCTTTGTCTTTAGAAATGAAAAGGAACAGAGCTCATTCTCACGGCCACGCGCAAGACTTAGCTCATGGCATTCTGCCAGACACCTGGTTCAAACAGCTCTTATTCGCTCCCCCTTCACAGTAGAGGCCTGAAACAAGGTTCTAAAGACTGTTGGCATCTAGTGGAAGCCTTAGGAATTGCAATCGGACCAAATTTACACTGTATCTTGGTTAGGCAAAGACTTGAAAACCTACAAACCTCAGATTTCTCTCTTCCTGGTTGGATTGTTTCTCAGGTTTTTGCCTGCCATATGAGTTCTGTTATACTCACAGACATAATTCAAACAGTTTTAGAAACTTCATAGTTTTTTCTATGCAAATATACTGATATGCGTATGCATATCCTAGCTTCTGGGCCTGAGTAGCAGGCAGTTTACTCTGGGCACCGTATTCATCCAAGCTACTCAATACTTCCCCCCAGCCATAAGAAGTTTTAACAAGGTCAGAGTCCAGGAGGTACAGAGTGGCAGGCAGGCTCGAGGTCAGGGCAGGCAGTATGGTAAGGTAGGTGGGTTCAGAGTCATGGCAGGCAAGGGTCAAACGCGTGAGGACTAGCAAAAGAGAGATAAGAAAAGCAGACGCACCAAAAAACACGATGGTTGACTTGACAAGACAGGACGAACTGGTAACAGACAAACAGGGAACACCGGAATAAATACCCAGGGACTAATGGGGAAAATGGTAACACCTGGAGGTGGGTGGAGACAATCACAAAGACAGGTGAAACAGATCAGGGCGAGACACATTCACAGTGCAGGGTGGGAAAAGTATGTGAACCCTTGGATTTAATAGCTGGTTGACCGTCCTTTGGCAGCAATAACCTCAACCAAACATTTTCTGTAGTTACAGATCAGACCTGCACATTGGGCAGGAGGAATTTTTGACCACTCCTCTTTACAAAACTGTTTCAGTTCAGCAATATTCTTGGGGTGTCTGGTATGAACTGCTCTCCTGAGGTCATGTCACAGCATCTCAATCAGGTTGAGGTCAGGACTATGACTGGGCCACTCCAGAAGGCGTATTTTCTTCTGTTGAAGCCATTCTGTTGTTGATTTACTTCTGTGTTTTGGGTGGTTGTCTTTGCTGCATCACCCAACTTCTGTTGAGCTTCAATTGGAGGACAGATAGCCTTACATTCTCCTGCAAAATGTCTTGATACACTTGGGAATTAATTTTTAAGTCAATGATAGAGAGCTGTCCAGGCCCTGAGGCAGCAAAGCAGCCCCAATCCATGATGCTCCCTCCATCATATTTACAGTTGGGATGAGGTTTTGAGCTGTGCTGTGCCTTTTTTTCTTCACACATAGTGTTGTGTGTTCCTTCCAAACAGCTCAACTGTAATTTCATCTGTTCACAGAATATTCTGCCAGTAGCCCTGTGGAACATACAGGTGCACTTTGGCAAACTTCAGACTTGCAGCAATGTTTTTTGGACAGAAGTGGCTTCTTCCGTGGTGTCCTCCCATGAACACCATTCTTGTTTAGTGTTTTACATATTGTAGACTTGTCAACGGAGATGTTAGCATGTTCCAAAGATTTCTGTAAGTCTTTAGCTGACACGCTAGGATTCTTCTTTGAGAATTGAGCATTCTGCACTGTGCTCTTGCAGTCATCTTTGCAGGATGGCTAGGGAGAGTAGCAATCTTTGCAGGATGGCTCTCCTAGGGAGAGTAGCAACAGTGCTGAACTTTCTCAATTTAAAGACAATTTGTCTTACTATGTACTGATGAACATCAAGGCTTTTAAATATACTTTTGTAACCCTTTCCAGCTTTATGCAAGTCAACAATTCTTAATCTTAGGTCTTGATTGAAGACCGATATTCTGACCTTTTTTTGACAGCTCAATATTTTTTTATAGTTAGTATAGCAATGTAACGTTATTGATCTGTCAGTTTCTCTAGGTAATTCCCTTCTTTTCACAGGCTTCACTGTCATGGTGCACAGTCGGTACAGAACACTATGCTCATCATGTCTTAGCAGGATCAGATGGTCAGCAAGGTCAAATAGTCAGCGAAGACCAGTCTATGGAGCTCTGGGGAGTTTTACAGTATATTATAACAACCAGTGAATGGATACACAGTTTCATCTTGAGTTGATATTTTGGCCTCCCGAGTGGCGCAGCGGTCTAAGGCACTGCATCTTAGTGCTAGAGGTGTCACTACAGACACCCTGGTTCAAATCCAGGCTGTCTCACAACCGGCTGTGATTAGGAGTCCCATAGGCCGGAGCACAATTGGCCCAGCATTGTCTGTGTTTGGCCGGTGTAGGCCGTCATTGTAAATAAGAATTTGTTTTTAAATGACTTGCCTAGTTAAATAAAATAAAAAAACAATAAAAAAGTTGATGGGTGAGCTACAGCTGGCATCTGGAAATAATGGTAATTTCAATTATTGAACCATTGATTCTATTCTTGGGTAATATAATGTATAAATGTACACCAAGGTAATTCTTTGTCATGCCTCATCTGAGCAGGATCAGATGGTGACTGGAGTCTCAGGATGGTCAGGTAATCAGGGAAAAGCATTCTCTGATGGAGCTGAAAAGCGTTTGTAGATGCAACACTTTATTCTCTTTGTGCAGCAAACACTGGACAAACCAGAAGCTTCAAAGATTGAAATTACTTTAATAACTTCTTGCTCCTACTTGAGACGCAGATGTCTCAACTAGGCACCTGGAAATGCAAATGCGCTACGCTAAATGCTAAATGTACTCGTTAAAACTCAAACGTTCATCAAAACACACATGCAGGGTATTGAATTAAAGCTACACTCGTTGTGAATCTAGCCAAAAAGTCAGATTTTTAAAATGCTTTTCGGCGAAAGCATGAGAAGCTATTATCTGATAGCATGCACCCCCCAAAATACCAGCACGACACGTAAACAACAGATTTTGCGGTAGTCGGCGCTACCCAAAACGCAGAAATAAAATATAAAACATTCATCACCTTTGATGATATTCTTTGTTGGCACTCCTATATGCCCCATAAACATCACTATTGGGTCTTTTTTTCGATTAAATCGGTCCATTATTACCCAAAATAGCCATCTATGGAAGCTGTGTAAATCAGAAAAAAACATCGCTTTAAAACGCAGAGTCATTTTTTTAAATTAAAAAAGTCGACGATAAACTTTCACAAAACACTTCGAAATACTTTTGTAATCCAACTTTAGGTACTAGTAAACGTTTATAATCTATCAAAATGATTAAAGGGCGATGTGTATTCAATAGCTCCTCGTCTTCAAATCAATGGCTGACAATGTGCACTTCAAAACATCCGGGCGGAGACCGGAAGAAATGGAATCCAGTTAGTTGGATTACCAACAAAAAACTCCCCGGATAATGACGACAATGGCGACATCGTGTGGAATCTGTAGGAAATGCATGCAGGTCCATAATAAATTTTGTGCCTTTTTAACAATCCATGAAAGTGACGCATGGATATTATTTTTAGCTTTCAGTGAGCAGTTTTTCTTGCGCTTTTCGATGAAACACACAATCTGTTATAGTCACAGCCGTGATTTAACCAGTTTTAGAAACTTCAGAGTGTTTTATATCCACACACACTAATCATATGCATATACTATATTCCTGGCATGAGTAGCAGGACGCTGAAAAGTTGCGCGATTTTTAACAGAATGTTTGAAAAAGGAGGGGGTAGGATGAAGAGGTTTTAAGGCAGTCTGTCAAACCTCTACATCTGATTTCCAAATGGTATTAAGGGTTGATAGAGACTTTTCCTGATGAGACAAAACATGTTAAACAAAGATGTGAGGAAGACCTGGGAGACACTATTGATGATGATGAATGGATACAGATATGTTTGAATGCCCAGTCATGTTCATATAATCTCAGACATAAATTACTACAGTTTAAGACCATCTAAAATAAAGTACTATATGCCAGTGAAACTGAACATCATGCACTCTGAAATGTAATTCCTCTGCTGGAGGTGTAAAACAAAACATATTTGCATATAGTATGCGCTTGTGAAGGCTGGCGGAATTCTGGCAAAGAGTACGTATGGACTTTGTCTCTGCATGTCTACAGATTCTCTTTTCTCCCTGTTTTTGTTTGAAGTGAAATGTTGATACTGGAGACTGATATCAGAAGAAACTGTGTAACCTAGCATTTATAGCAACTAAGAAATGTATTTCCATTAATCATAAGGTTGGTTATCCTCCCACAATGTCACAATGGATTTCAGAAATGTCAAGTTATGTATCACGAGATTAAATATCTTACAAGATTAAAGGTATAATGTGCAACTTGCAGAAGGTCTGGATTCCTTATATGGAATACTGTAGGGCAACATGAGTCTGTTTGGAAAACATGCCCACGTCAGGGGAGATACCTATTTAGGCAATCCTTAGCGGCTGGAATGCTCATACCTGGCACTGGGGTCTGCCGTACTGTTGGTTGTCACTCTAGCCTTGGTCTAATGCACTTGAAACCAATAATGAATGTTTCACTAAGATCCTAAAGCTGAGTGGGTTGTGTTGTGTTGGGTTGGGGTGCTGCAGGGCGGTGGAGCCTTAGGGGCAGGACGGGGCGATACAGCTATATTTTGTACAAGTAAAAAGAGATCTAGAGTACTGTTAGGCCTTTGATATGAATTACAGTGTCCTCTGTAATTATTGGGTGAGTGAAGCATTTTTTCTTCTTTTGGCTCTGTACTTCAAAAGCATGGATTTCAAATCAAACAATGACTATGAAGATACAATTTAATTTGAGGGTATTTTCGTCCATATTGGGTGAACCATTTAGAAATTAGAGCACTTTTTTGTACATAGTCCCCCCCCCCCCCCCCCCCCATTTTAGGGAAGAAAAGGTATTGTGACAAATTAACGTATATATGTATTAAAGTAGTAAACAATATTTACATTCATAGCATGACTGCAGACCATGCAGCTCATGACTCTACAAATTGCTGTTTGTTTTGGTTGTTAAAGATTATTTTGTGCCCAATAGAAATTAATGGTAAATAATATATTGTAATTTTTATTGTAAATAGGAATAGAATGTTTCTAAACACTTCTACATTAATGTGCATGCTACCATGATTACAGATAATCCTGAATCAAATCAAATCAAATAAAATTTATTTATATAGCCCTTCGTACATCAGCTGATATCTCAAAGTGCTGTACAGAAACCCAGCCTAAAACCCCAAATAGCAAGCAATGCAGGTGTTGAAGCACGTTGGCTAGGAAAAACTCCCTAGAAAGGCCAAAACTTAGGAAGAAACCTAGAGAGGAACCAAGCTATGAGGGGTGGCCGTCCTCTTCTGGCTGTGCCGGGTGGAGATTATAACAGAACATGGCCAAGATGTTCAAATGTTCATAAATGACCAGCATGGCCAAATAATAGGTCTGGGACAGGTAGCACGTCCGGTGAACAGGTCAGGATTCCATAGCCGCAGGCAGAACAGTTGAAACTGGAGCAGCAGCACGGCCAGGTGGACTGGGGACAGCAAGGAGTCATCATACCAGGTAGTCCTGAGGCATGGTCCTAGGGCTCAGATCCTCCGAGAGAGAGAAATAAAGAGCGAAACAGAAAATTACTGAGACACTGTGGCCTCATCCGATGATACCCCCGGACAGGGCCAAACAGGAAGGATATAACCCCACCCACTTTGCCAAAGAACAGCCCCCACACCACTAGAGGGATATCTTCAACCACCAACTTACCATCCTGAGACAAGGCAGAGTATAGCCCACAAAGATCTCCGCCATGGCACAACCCAAGGGGGGACGCCAACCCAGACAGAAAGATCACATCAATGACTCAACCCACTCAAGTGACGCACGAACGGCATGAAAGAGCACCAGTAAGCCAGTGACTCAGCCCCTGTAATAGGGTTAGAGGCAGAGAATCCCAGTGGAAAGAGGGGAACCGGCCAGGCAGAGACAGCAAGGGCGGTTCGTTGCTCCAGAGCCTTTCCGTTCACCTTCACACTCCTGGGCCAGACTACACTCAATCAAATGACCCACTGAAGAGATGAGTCTTCAGTAAAGACTTAAAGGTTGAGACTGAGTTTGCGTCTCTCACATGGGTAGGCAGACCATTCCAGAAAAATGGAGCTCTATAGGAGAAAGCCCAGCCTCCAGCTGTTTGCTTAGAAATTCTAGGGAAATTTAGGAGGCCTGCGTCTTGTGACCGTAGCGTACGTGTAGGTATGTACGGCAGGACCAAATCAGAGAGATAGGTAGAAGCAAGCCCATGTAATGCTTTGTAGGTTAGCAGTAAAACCTTGAGATCAGCCCTTGCCTTGACATGAAGCCAGTGTAGGGAGGCTAGCACTGGAGTAATATGATCAAATTCTTTGATTCTAGTCAGGATTCTAGCAGCCGTATTTAGCACTAACTGAAGTTTAGTTAGTGCTTTATCCGGGTAGCCAGAAAGTAAAGCATTGCAGTAGTCTAACCTAGAACTAACAAAAGCATGGAATCATTTTTCTGCATCATTTTTGGCCAAAAAGTTTCTGATTTTTGAAATGTTACGTAGATGGAAAAAAGCTGTCCTTGAAACAGTCTTGATATGTTCTTCAAAAGAGAAATTAGGGTCCAGAGTAACGCCGAGGTCCTTCACAGTTTTATTTGAGACGACTGTACAACCATTAAGATGAATTGTCAGATTCAACAGAAGATCTCTTTGTTTCTTGCGACCTAGAACAAGCATCTCTGTTTTGTCCGAGTTTAAAAGTAGAAAGTTTGCAGCCATCCACTTCCTTATGTCTGAAACACAGGTTTCTAGCGATTTTGGGGCTTCACCATGTTTCATTAACATGTACAGCTGTGTGTCATCTGTATAGCAGTAAAAGTTAACATTATGTTTTCGAATGACATCCCCAAGAGTTAAAATATATAGTGAAAACAATGGTGGTCCTAAAACGGAACCTTGAGGAACACCGAAATTTACAGTTGATTTGTCAGAGGGCAAACCATTCACAGAGACAAACTGACATCTTTCCGACAGATAAGATCTAAACCAGGCCAGAACTTGTCCGTGTAGACCAATTTGGGTTTCCAATCTCTCCGAAAGAATGTGGTGATTGATGGTATCAAAGCAGCACTAAGGTCTAGGAGTCTGATGCCATTAAAAGGTTATTTACCACCTTCACAAGTGCAGTCTCAGTGCTATGATGGGGTTTAAAACCAGACTGAAGCATTTCGTATACATTGTTTGTCTTCAGGAAGGCAGTGAGTTGCTGCACAACAGCCTTTTCTAACATTTTTGAGAGGAATGGAAGATTCGATATATGCCGATAGTTTTTTGATATTTTCTGGGTCAAGGTTTGGCTTTTTCAAGAGAGGATTTATTGCTGCCACTTTCAGTGAGTTTGGTACACATACTGTACATGAATGAATCGTGAATAATAATCGTAAATGAGTAAGAAACTTAGACGCACAAATATGATATCCCCAAGACATGCTAACCTCTCACCATTACAATAACAGGGGAGGTTAGCATATTTGTGCGTCTAACTTTCTCACTTGTCATTATTTCCGATTCATTCAGGATTATCCATAATTATGGTAGCATCCACATTCATGTAGTAGTGTTTAGAAACATATTATATTCTTATTATTAATAAAAGGGACCCCTAAATGACCCCAAAAGGTTCATATTTGACTGTGTAGAAATGTAGGAAATAGATTGACCCAGAAATTCTGAGGGAGGACCCCCAGACCCCCCACAAGGTTATGTCCCCCCACACTTTTAAAACCAAAGTTGCAACCCTGCCTTGCCTTGTTGGAAATCTAGATTAAACTCCTTTGAATTGTGAGTAATATTGATCAGATATTTTATCCAAACTAAATTAGCCTATTACACTAATTACCATTGTTCATTTGATAAATGGCAGCTGCAGCTAAGTTTGTCTAATTTGAACAACCATGCAGATTGATGTCATACATCCCTCATTAATTTCAATATGAAAACATAAAGAAATCATTATGGAAAGCATATCTCATTCTGCTGTTAGAGGTTACATTACATACATACTTTTCGTACTTTTTAGCCTTGGTCTATTGCACTTGAAACCAATAATGAATGTTTCACTAAGATCCTAAAGCTGAGCGGGGTGTGTTAGGTTGGGTTGGGGTGCTGCAGGGCGGTGGAGCCTTAGGGGCAGGACGGGGCGATCCAGCTATATTTTGTGCAAGTCAAAACAACCATGCAGATTAATGTCATACATCCCTCATTAATTTCAATTTGAAAACATAAAGCAATCATTATGGAATTCATATCTCATTCAGCTGTTAGAGGTTACATTACATACAGTACATACTTTTCTGACACAAACCCCACAGCAACTCAAAGTATTCAACTGTAACTCTCCAGCCCAAATGTCACCCTAATCGTTATTTAGTAGTGCACTGTAAAGGGAATAGGGTGCCATTTGGGATGCAGACAAAGTCTTCAACTAAGTGTCTACAAAGAGACTACAAAGAGCCCAACAAGTTCAGAACTACACTCTCACATATCCCCCACTACAGTAAACACAGGCGATGGGCAACATCATTGAACAATGATTAATACACTACATCTTCAAAAGGCTTTAAGAGGTGTAAAGCTGCCAGAGAGGATAGGATAGGTCTGACTATGAAGAAAGAGAGGACTGTCCTTCATGTCCTTCATGTTCCCTGTGGGAGCTAGCTCTCTACTAGCTGATTACTGCCTGGGGATCAAATGGGAAAGGGAGCCATTCTAATGTACCCATAACTCAAGAGGAACCATGCTATTCAACTATTTGTATGTATTAAATCTGTTAGAAATGGAAGCAATTATTCGTAAGAGCCATTTTGCTATACAATGGGGAATTCTCTAAAATACATTCAATGGAGTCTTGCAAGTGATGATGCATAACCGATTAGATATTACTTTATTACTGGATTGGTCTGCTAGGGAATTGAATTTGCACTGAGTACGAAAGGACCAACCATTATGCTGATAGAATAGGCCCTCTACCTGCAGTGAGACTATGCATTTGGCAAAAAAATATACCAAACCATGCAAACACCTTATCTTTGTATTCACAGAACAGACGTTATGCTACAACACAAAACAATGCTATTTGGAAATGCAATCCTCTTGTCTGTGCTGGGGGACTGCAAGGTTATGCTAAAATAAAACAAGGGATAACAATATTTCAGAATGCAATACATAAACCAAACTGGGTGAAACATACACCCTGTCTCATTCTTGAAGGAGATCTGATGCCGCTGCAGACACATTTTAAAGGGTAGTATGCACAAATGTGTTCACTTACACCATGGATGTGTCCCAAAAATGCACCCTATTCCCTATGATTGTGCACTACTCTTGACCAGAGCCTAAAGGGTCCTGGTGAAAAGTAGTGCACTACATAGTGTATAAGAATAAGGTACCATTTGGGATGTAGACCACTAGTCATAAATGCAATCCTGGTCCTCCATGTCCTCTGAGAACACAGCTCAGAATACAATTTGGTTATCACCGACGGTTTCTGTTCTGAAATGCAACAATACTTCAGGTCAGTCTGAGAGCAGATATAGGATGTGTCCCAAATAGCACCCTATTCCCTATCTAGTACACTACTTTTAACCAGAATCCAAAGTATTATATAAAAATAAGAGTGTAATTTGAGATGCAACCTGTCAGAAGTGTTATGGAGATGTTTCGACGGGTACCGCATCTCTTGAGTCGTTTTCACACATCTATGTCACATAATATTGCAAGACTATTTAAATGATAGTGTTCATTATTATTGTTTGGAAGGAACAGACTGTTCCATAAATTCTATATGGCAGTTGAATGTTAAACTGTACTGCCGTGTCTCTTTTTTTCATCTGAAGTCTAATCCACATGTCTGTGTGGTTGGCCGGGATTCAATCAAAGGCTCTGTCGATTATGTGCCTTTTAGAGGCCGTTTTCCTGATGTTCACAGAGATTGCACCGTGCCTTTGATTGAATCCCAGCCTTGGTCTTCTAGAAACACGTAGAAGTTGCATTTGATTGCTGCCACAAAGTAATTTTGATGTTCACTTGTAATTATTAGACTGACGATTGCAACAGCAGAGGCCAACTTAAAGAGCAACCATTTACTGGAGCATTTTGCTATTTGGAATTGGAGCTACTGGAGATTTTTGGTAACTACACTGAATAAAAATATAAACGCAACATGCAATTTCAATGATTTTACTGAGTTACAGTTCATATAGAAATAGTCAACAGAAATATAAATAAAATGAATTAGGCCCCACTGGGAAGCTAGGCCCGACCAATCCAAATTAGTTTTTCCCCACAAAAGGGCTTTATTACAGACATAAATACTCCTCAGTTTCATCAGCTGTCCAGGTGACTGGTCTCAGACGATCCCTCAGGTGACTAAGCTGGATGTGGAGTTCCTGGGCTGGCATGGTTACACGTTGTCTAGAGTTGTGATGCCGGTTGGATGTACTGCCAAATTCTCTAAAATAATATTGGAGGCGGATTATGTTAGAGAAATTAACATTGGATTCTCTGTCAACAACTCTGGTGGACCTTCCTGCAGTCAACATGCCAATTGCCCACTCCCTCAAAACTCTGTGGCATTGTGTTGGGTAACAAAACAACATATTTTAGAGTGGCATTTTATTGTACCCAGCACAAGGTACACCTGTGTAATGATCATGCTGTTTAATCAGCTTCTTGCTATGCCACGCCTGTCAGGTGGATGGATTATATTGGCAAAGGATACATGTTCACTAACAGGAATGTAAACAAATTTGTGCACAAAATTTGAGAGATATAAGCTTTTTGTGTAATGTATATGGAACATTTCTTGAATCTTTTATTTCAGCTCATGAAACAGCAACACTTTACATTTATATTTTTGTTCAGTATACAGGTATGTTTTCATTAGGTTATGGATAGAAAATACAGGTCTTTAAAGGATTTTGTCACAAATATCGCTTTCACTGTTTTAACTTGTTAGAATTATGTGGATCAAAATCTCTTCAGCCTTTCTCCTTTTGAAAAGCAGCCTGATTCTACATGTTGCTTGGATTGAGACCAAATGGCATGGATTAAGTGATTGGTTGGCTTGGCTTGCATTGGTTCTGTGCCTGCCAGGCCTCACTGGATGGTTGAATAAGCTTGACTAGAATACTATGTAAGGCCCTGTCACGCTGTCAGTGCAGTTCCCCCATTCACTGCATGTGCCATTCAGCTTAGGGACATTGGGTCCAATGGAAATTCTCAAGATACATGTACACAGCTGGTATTGGAAGACTAGCTGACATTTTCAACTAATTGTCGACCATTCTCTCTTCATAAGGGCAAGAGTTGATGGCTGAACTTGGAACTTTGAGGGAGATGGCTTTTGAAATGTCACCTGCACTGAAAAATAACTCATTGGGTCCTAGATTAAATGAAAATATGTTATTTCTCCCCTGGGCCCCGGTGCAAGTTCCCTGCACACACTAAATTAAATGAAACAGCGAGATCAGAGTACTTTCAACTGGTGAGACTATTTCTATCTAGTCTGTTCGTGTTTCTCGTATTATTTAAATCTATTAAATAGGCTTACAGAGCATTCGCAAAGTTTTCAGACCCTTTACTCAGTACTTTGTTGAAGCACCTTTGGCAGCAATTACAGCCTCGAGTCTTCTTCGGTATGATGCTACAAGCTTGGCACACCTGTATTTGCGGAGTTTCTCCCATTGTTCTCTGCAGATCCTCTCAAGCTCTGTCAGGTTGGATGGAGAGCGTCACTGCACAGCTATTTTAAGGTCTCTCCAGATGTTTGATTGGGTTAAAGTCTGGGCTCTGGCTGGGCCACTCAAGGACACTCCGAGACTTGCCCTGAAGCCTCTCCTGCATTGTCTTGGCTGTGTGCTTAGGGGTGTTGTCCTGTTGGAAGGTGAACCATCGTCTCAGTCTGAGGTTCTGAGCGCTCTGGAGCAGGTTTTTATCAAGGATCTCTCTGTACTTAGCTCCGTTCATATTTGCCTCGATCCTGACTAGTCTCCCAGTCCCTGCCACTGAAAAACATCCCCACAGCATGATGCTGCCACCACCATACTTCACCGTAGGGATGGTACCAGGTTTCATCTAGATGTGACGCTTGGCATTCAGGCCAAAGAGTTCAATCTTGGTTTTATCCGACCAGATAATCTTGTGTCTCATGGTCTGGGAGTCCTAGGTGCCTTTTGGCAAACTCCTTTTGGGCTGTCATGTGCCTTTTACTGAGGAGTGGCTTCCGTCTTGCCACTCTACCATAAAGGCCTGATTGGTGGAGTGCTGTAGAGATGGTTGTCTTTCTGGAAGGTTCTTCCATCTCCACAGAGAAACTCTGGAGCTCTGTCAGAGTGACCCTCAGGTTCTTGGTAACATCGTGAATCTGTGGCCTTTCTAGGACTTATGAAAGGCAGCAATGCAGACAGTAATAGATGTCAGAAAAATGAGAGAATCCAGATAAAACATTGGCAGACAGACGGGCAGACAGGCAGATGGAGAGGCAGGCGGGCGGACAGACTGGCAAGCGGGCAGGCAGACAGACAGGTGGGCAGACAGACAGGCATGCAGACAGGTGGACAGACCGACAGGCAGACAGACAGACGGGCAGGCAGGCACGCAGACGTGTGGCCTCAGTGTGCTGGCTTGAGGGAGTTATTGAGGAGCTCTGTAGTAATCCACTTCAATAGTGGGTTGCCCTGGGAGGAAGGAGACGCGGAGTTAAAATCAGGAACAAATCTCCCTCCAGATGTGGCCTTATTTCTGTCCCTCCCTCTGACTGACAGTCATTGTACTGAAATAAGAGGCTGCAAGACTGCCCGAAGGGATAAAACGTCCATTGATTCTGATGCAATTTGAGGCAGGCAGGTTACAGATTTGTGCATCCAAAAAGTAAAGGGCTTCGGAATTGGTATTCTGAAAGGTGTTTGGAGTCAGGAGGGAGTGTGGTGTGCACCGCAGTGGCAGTGTTGCATTTGGGGGATCGATACTGGGCTCTTTTGTCTGGATGTAGAGCAGAGGGGAGTACATACTTGTCACACAGCAGCTCTCTGACAGACAGGACTGAAGGGGCTGAAGTTGGGCATTCTGCTGCAAATGAAACACAGGTTCCTAATCAAACTTTCCACAGGAAACTGTTCACTCCCAGGGCATCTATATTCTCATATTAGCCCTGCCCTCCGTTCAGTAATTGGGGTGGAAGGAGAGAGGAGATTGGAGGTTGTGCAGGAGGCTACTTACTGCAGTGTACTTTAGGTGAAAACCATTTGCTGTCTATCTCTGAAATGTGCACAGCATGGCGAGGTTAAACCATATTTATGTTCCTTGGTGCATGGTAGTCTTCAATTCCTGTTTTCCCCATCTCACAAGCTATCGTCTCGCAAACGTGGGAGTAATACAAGTAATTTGGAGCACACAGAAGGTGTACTGTACATATTGATTTGTCATGTCATCAGTTTCCATATGCTGATGATAACTGTTGTTTTAAAAGTTAAACATTCTAAATGAATGACCTCTCGTACTTACAGTATACTGAGTACTCTTATTTTATCAACAGTTAAAGAGTGTCCCTACTTTGCTAAATGAGTGTCGTCGTTCCCAATAGGGTTGGGTTGTGGAGGCTGTCAGATGTTTGTGTGTGATGCTGCTTACCTGACGGGGGAGTGTGAGTGTTCCTTGGTGGGAAGGAAGGCGACAGACAGACACCGCCTGTTTGATCCCCTGAGTATCTCTCCTTACAGCAGTCACTCCTGATTGATGTAACCTGTCATGTGCTAAACAGATCTATTTTTCCTCACACCCGTACCATATGTTAAGGGGAAGACTGTAGGCAAACACACTGTTGAGCTCTGTGCTACACTGCTCTCTCCCCACTTTCTCTCTGTCTCCTTGATCTGCTCAGACTCCCCAGGCTTGGTTCAGAAATTGGGTTGTGTTATACCTGAATGTCAGTGATGCTTTTTACTGAGAGAGAAGGGGGTGACTTTCAAATGTGTTCTGCACACATCAGTGGTAGAGAGCAGCAGAGAAACAGTAAATATTAAGTAGCCTACTAAGGTATGAAAGCCCTGGCTCTCCCTTTGCTCCTCTGGGGTAAGACATAGTTCTGTTTTTCTCATTTTGCTCAAATTAGTATGTTGGAGCGCTATTAATGAAGATTTGATAAAGCTTGGCCCAGTGTCTCAACAGTGCATGTTTTATGTGTTTTACCAAGTTGTTGCTGCTACTGCTGAATTCCTGCCTGGTTTTCACTTTCCCCTCTTTCTTTATTCATGGAAGATCAGCTTTCTTGCTGTTTTGCTTGGCACTTAACTGTTTACTAAAGTTCCAATGCAGCAGTTTTAATGGGTAACAATTAAGTACCTTACTGTAATAGATTTCCATTCAAACTGGCAAAATAGCTTTTTAGTAAAACGTGATTATTTACTATCACTATTACTTGAGTAAAAGTAAAGATACCTTAATAGAAAATGTGAAAGTCACCCAGTAAAATACTACTTGAGTAAAAGTCTAAAAGTATTTGGTTTTAAATATACTTAAGCATCAAAAGTAAATACAATTGCTAAAATATACTTAAATATCAAAAGTAAATTAGATATCTCGATTTCCTTATATTAAAAAAAATAATTTCCTGTACACTCCAACACTCAGACACCTTTTACAAACGAAGCATTTGTGTTTTATGAGTCTGCCAGATCAGAGGCAGTGGGGATGACCAGGGATGTTCTCTTGAAAAGTGTGAGTTGGAATTTTCCTGTCCTGTTAAGCATTCAAAATGTAACGAGTACTTTTGTGTCTCAGAGAATGTATGGAGTAAAAAGTTCACTGTTTTCTTTAGGAATGTAGTGAAGTGAAATTTGTCAAAAATATAAATATTAAAGTAAAGTACAGAAACCCCCCAAAAACGAGTTAAGTAGAACTTTACACCACTGTTTCTCAAGCAAGACATTTGCTAGGAATGTCTGGGAGTGGTCTGAGTGATGAGGGGGAAACTGAAAACTAGCTGTCATTGGCAGAGAGGAACTCTCTTTGGAACTCTCTTTGTTATTGGTCTGTTAACCAATTTACCGCATGATGACGTCACCATGGAAAGCCAAAACTCCAACCCATGCAATCTGCTGATTAGAAGGTCCTATGTAGATTGTATTTTCAACCAGCAACTATCAGGAAATAATGCTGATTGAATTTGTTCAAATTTTTACAGTGTTAGTTTAATCAGTTTTGGCCTGCCTGTTGACAACACCAGGTGGTAAATTAGTTAAATGGGTAATCTACCTCAATCACTAATTTGAATCAAATAAAATTGTTTTAGTCACATGCGCCGAATACAACAGGTGTAGTAGACCTTACAGTGAAATGCTTACTTACGAGCCCCTAACCAACAATGCAGTTTAAAAAAAATACGGATAAGAATAAGAAATAAAAGTAACAAGTAATTAAAGAGCAGCAGTAAAATAACAAGAGCAAGAGGGTGGTACTGGAACAGAGTCAACGTGCGGGGGCACCGGTTAGTTGAGGTAATATGTACAACTAGGTAGAGTTATTAAAGTATTAAAGTGGCTATGCATAGATGATAACAACAGAGTAGCAGCAGTGTAAAAGAGGGGGAAATGCAAATAGTCTGGGTAGCCATTTGATTAAGTATTCAGGAGTCTTATGGCTTGGGGGTAGAAGCTGTTTAGAAGCCTCTTGGACCTAGACTTGGCGCTCCGGTACCGCTTGCCGTGCGGTAGCAGAGAGAACAGTTTATGGCTAGAGTGGCTGGAATCTTTTACAATTTTTAGTGCCTTCCTCTGACACCGTCTGGTATAGAGGTCCTGGATGGGAGGAAGCTTGGCCCCAATGATGTACTGGCCCATTCACACTACCCTCTGTAGTGTCTTGCGGTCAGAGGCCAAGCAGTTGCGATACCAGGCAGTGATGCAATCAGTCAGGATTCTCTCGATGGTGCAGCTGTAGAACCTTTTGAGGATCTGAGGACCCATGCCAAATCTTTTCAGTCTACTGAGGGGAATAGGTTTTGTTGTGCCCTCTTCACGACTGTCTTGGTGTGCTTGGACCATGTTAGTTTGTTGGTGATGTGGACACCAAGGAATTTGAAGCTCTCAATCTGCTCCACTGCAGCCCCGTCGATGAGAATGGGAGCATGGTCGATCCTCTTTTTCCTGTAGTCCATAATCATCTCCTTTGTCTTGATTACGTTAATGGAGAGGTTGTTGTCCTGACACGACATGGCCAGGTCTCTGACCTCCTCCCTATAGGCTGTCTCATCGGTGTGGGTGATCAGGCCAACTGCTGTTGTGTCATCGGCAAACTTAATGATGGTGTGGGAGTTGTGCCTGGCCATGCAGTCATGAGTGAACAGGGAGTACAGGAGGGGACTGAACACGCATCCCTGAGGGGCCCCAGTGTTGAGGATCAGCGTGTTGGATGTGTTGTTACCTACCCTTACCACCTGGGGGCGGCCTGTCAGGAAGTCCAGGATCCAGTTGCGGAGGAAGGTGTTTAGTCCTAGGGTCCTTAGCTTAGTGATGAGCTTTGAGGGCGCTATGGTGTTGAACACTGAGCTGTGGTAAATGAATAGCATTCTCACAAAGGTGTTCCATATGTTCAGGTGGGAAAGGGCAGTGTGGAGTGCATTTGAGATTGCATCTAGATGCAAGTTGGAGTGGGTCTAGGGTTTCTGGGATAATGGTGTTGATGTGAGCCATGACCAGCCTTTCAAAGCCCTTCATGGCTACAGACGTGAGTGCTACGGGTCAATAGTCATTTAGGCAGGTTACCTTAGTATTCTTGGGCACAGGCACTATGGTGGTCTGCTTAAAACATGTTGGTATTACAGACTCGGAAAGGGAGAGGTTGAAAATGTCGGTGAAGACACTTTCCAGTTGGTCAGCGCATGCTCACAGTACACATCCTGGTAATCGGTCTGGCCCTGCCTTGTGAATGTTGACCTGTTTAAAGGTCTTACTCACATCGCCTGTGGAGAGCACGATCACACAGTCTTCCAGAACAGCTGGTGCTCTCATGCATGTTTCAGTGATATTTTCCTCGAAGCAAGCATAGAAGTAGTTTAGCTTGTCTGGTAGGCTCGTGTCAATGGGCAGCTCTCGGCTGTGCTTCCCATTGTAGTCTATAATGGTTTGCAAGCCCTGCCACATCCGACAAGCGTCAGAGCCGGTGTAGTACAATTCGATCTTAGTTCTGTATTGATGCTTTGCCTGTTTGATGGTTCGTTGGAGGGCATAGCAGGATTTCTTATAAGCTTCCGGGTTAGAGTCCAGCTCCTTGAAAGAGGCAGCTCTAGCCTTTAGCTCAGTGTGGATGTTGCCTGTAATCCATGGCTTCTGTTTGGGGTATGTATGTATGGTTACTATGGGGACGTATCCCGGAACATATTCTAGTCTGTGCTCTCAAAACAGTCCTGTAGCTTAGCATCTGCTTCATCTGACCACTTTTCTATTAATCTAGTCACTGGTGCTTCCTGCTTTCATTTTTGCTTGTAAGCAGGAATCAGGAGGATAGAATTATGGTCAGATTTGCCAAATGAAGGGCGAGGGACAGCTTTGTATGCGTCTCTGTGTGTGGAGTAAATAAGGTCCAGAGTTTTTTTCCTCTGGTTGCATATTTAACATGCTGATAGAAATTTGGTAAAACGGATTTAAGTTTCCCTGCAATAAAGTCCCCGGCTACTAAGAGCGCCGCCTCTGGGTGAGCGTTTTCTTGTTTGCTTATGGCGGAATACAGCTCATTCAATGCTGTCTTAGTGCCAGCCTCTGACTGTGGTGGTATGTAAACAGCTACGAAAAATACAAATTAAAACGCTCTAGGTAGGTAAACTGTGGTCTACAGTTTATCATGAGATACTCTACCTCAGGCGAGCAACAGCTCAAGATTTCCTTATATATCGTGCACCAGCTGTTATTTACAAAAATACATAGTCCGCTGCCCCTTGACTTACTAGACGCCACTGTTCTATCCCATCGGTGCAGCGTATTACCAGCCAGCTGTATGTTGAGTGTCATTGTTCATTCACGTCTCCATGAAGCATAAGATATTGCAGTTTTGAATGTCCCGTTGGTAGTTTAGTCTTCCACGTAGGTCATCTAATTATTGTGCAAAGATTGAACGTTTTCTAGCAGAATGGAAGGAGGTGGGGGTTTATTCGATCACCTACGAATTCTCAGAAGGCAGCCCACCCTCCGGACCCTTTTTCTTCACCTTCTCTTCATGCAAATCACGGGGATCCATGACTTTTCTCGTTAAAGGAAAAAAATGATTCTGCCAGTCCGTGGTGAGTAATCGCAGTCTTGATGTCCAGAAGTTATTTTCGGTCATAAGAGATGGTAGCGGCAATATTTTGTACAAAATAAGTAAAAAAAAAAAAGTTACAAACAAAGCAAATAAACAAACAAAAAAACACAATAGGTTGGGGGCAATTAAAACGTCTGCCTTCTTCTCAGGCGCCATCTTACACATTCCTATGATTAACAGTGTTATACAGTGTTAAATAACACTAATATGTGAAAACAATATTTTTTGTGAACAAATGTTTCATTTGTTATTATAACAAGATTGTTAGCAAAGTGAAATTCGTTGTGGAAATCTATTGCAGCTCAAATCGACTACAAAACCCCCAATGGACTGCTCTCTAACTAGACTGGCTAGTTAGGTAGCTAGCTAGCAAATGTAGCTACACACAATAATACCAAAATCAATATCAGCATGTGAAGTAACTAGCTGTAAAATCACATAAACAAACTGCATTATCAATTTAGGACTCTATCGCACCAAGTTTCAACTCGCATTTCGTCTCTTCCCAGAGCGATTACGTTGCTGTGGCAACAACGGCCCTTTCCCTCAGACACACAGGGCACATTGCGAGATGGTAATTGAAGGAGAAACTGAGTTGAATAATTTGGTAGGCTGTTTAGATTGAGCACATCTAAGCGAAATATATACTTTGTCGATATAAACGGATGGATGTGTTCTTGACAAGTACAGTGCCTTGCGAAAGTATTCGGCCCACTTGAACTTTGCGACCTTTTGCCACATTTCAGGCTTCAAACATAAAGATATAAAACTGTATTTTTTGTGAAGAATCAACAACAAGTGGGACACAATCATGAAGTGGAACGACATTTATTGGATATTTAAAACTTTTTTAACAAATCAAAAACTGAAAAATTAGGCGTGCAAAATTATTCAGCCCCTTTACTTTCAGTGCAGCAAACTCTCTCCAGAAGTTCAGTGAGGATCTCTGAATGATTCAATGTTGACCTAAATGACTAATGATGATAAATACAATCCACCTGTGTGTAATCAAGTCTCCGTATAAATGCACCTGCACTGTGATAGTCTCAGAGGTCCGTTAAAAGCGCAGAGAGCATCATGAAGAACAAGGAACACACCAGGCAGGTCCGAGATACTGTTGTGAAGAAGTTTAAAGCCGGATTTGGATACAAAAAGATTTCCCAAGCTTTAAACATCCCAAGGAGCACTGTGCAAGCGATAATATTGAAATGGAAGGAGTATCAGACCACTGCAAATCTATCAAGACCTGGCCGTCCCTCTAAACTTTCAGCTCATACAAGGAGAAGACTGATCAGAGATGCAGCCAAGAGGCCCATGATCACTCTGGATGAACTGCAGAGATCTACAGCTGAGGTGGGAGACTCTGTCCATAGGACAACAATCAGTCGTATATTGCACAAATCTGGCCTTCATGGAAGAGTGGCAAGAAGAAAGCCATTTCTTAAAGATATCCATAAAAAGTGTTGTTTAAAGTTTGCCACAAGCCACCTGGGAGACACACCCAACATGTGGAAGAAGGTGCTCTGGTCAGATGAAACCAAAATTGAACTTTTTGGCAACAATGCAAAACGTTATGTTTGGCGTAAAAGCAACACAGCTGAACACACTATCCCCACTGTCAAACATGGTGGTGGCAGCATCATGGTTTGGGCCTGCTTTTCTTCAGCAGGGACAGGGAAGATGGTTAAAATTGATGGGAAGATGGATGGAGCCAAATACAGGACCATTCTGGAAGAAAACCTGATGGAGTCTGCAAAAGACCTGAGACTGGGACGGAGATTTGTCTTCCAAGAAGACAATGATCCAAAACATAAAGCAAAATCTACAATGGAATGGTTCAAAAATAAACATATCCAGGTGTTAGAATGGCCAAGTCAAAGTCCAGACCTGAATCCAATCGAGAATCTGTGGAAAGAACTGAAAACTGCTGTTCACAAATGCTCTCCATCCAACCTCACTGAGCTCGAGCTGTTTTGCAAGGAGGAATGGGAAAAAATGTCAGTCTCTCGATGTGCAAAACTGACAGAGACATACCCCAAGCGACTTACAGCTGTAATCGCAGCAAAAGGTGGCGCTACAAAGTATTAACTTAAGGGGGCTGAATAATTTTGCACGCCCAATTTTTCAGTTTTTGATTTGTTAAAAAAGTTTGAAATATCCAATAAATGTCGTTCCACTTCATGATTGTGTCCCACTTGTTGTTGATTCTTCACAAAAAAATACAGTTTTATATCTTTATGTTTGAAGCCTGAAATGTGGCAAAAGGTCGCAAAGTTCAAGGGGGCCGAATACTTTCGCAAGGCACTGTATGCCTATACCATCTATTGGTTGATTTGGCGATCTGGAGTGCAGGTAATTGTTTTGAAAAGTGTTATGAAATGTGATAGTGTGTTATCCCCAATCTGCAGTGCTGAGAGCCATTTAGCTATGATGCGTTCCTTAACAATTTCTTGATTTCACAGACAGACCAGTTAGAAATGTAAATCACGAGGGAAAATGTTATTTAACCCACTGACAGAATGTAGGCTTTCACCAAATTCATAAGAGTTTCATAATTTTCATGGGGTGGATTATCCCTTTAATAGACAAATACGAAATTGAGTATCACATTCCTATTACCTTGCATTTGAATATCAATATGCAATTTTAGGTTTGTATCAATGAGGTCCTGTTTATCCTCTTGTTTCCTGTGCTTCATGACACACTATGAAATGATGGTTCTTTATTTGGCGTTTGTCAGTCTAGTTATATGACTTGGATTTGTGGCAGCAGAATTTAGAGAAGTCAATATTCACCTGCACCACCTGACAACCCTGGGCCTCTCTGTGTGTATCTGTCTCAAATGGCATCCTATTCTCGATATAGTGCACAACTTTTGATCTGGGCTCTGGCCAAGAGGAGTGCAGTATATAGGGAATAGCATACCATTTGAGATGCAACACATAGAGAGGCCCAGGGTTGTCAGGTGATGCAGGTGAATATTGACGCAGAGGATTCAAACACTCCATATTAATCACCAGGTAATTCAGAAGTATTGCCTTCATCACTTATCAGAGCTCTTTTTTATTCAGCTCCAAGGTTTGCATCCCAAATGTCACTCTATTTTCTATATAGTGCACTACTTTTGAACAGGGTCCCTATCCACACTATGTAGAGAAAAGGGTGCCATTTATGACTCAGCCCCACACCTTCTAGCACCATAATCACACTGTTTCTCACAACCACTTATTGTGAGAGCTCTTATACATGAGCTAGATAATGAATTCAACATCATGAATGTGTGGGCTCTTTGTAAATGAAGAAGTTCAGGTTGACTGTTTAACAAATAGACAAGTATCTTACAAATTATTTTTTTCACCCACTGCACAATAAAAACAGGGACCTGTTGAGAAGGCAAAATATACTTTATGAGCATGTCAAATGAGCTGTTCTCTAAACATTCACATTTATTGTAAGAAAAATAAATGACAACTTTTATATTATGTTAGCAGCATCAGAAATCACTTTTTGAAATTATCCCGACTTTAATGAACTAGATCCCACTAATGGAGTCAATACAAACACAGTTTAATTAGACTGTAGCATTGTTTTAGCACCCAGGACCAGCTATTGTAAATCATCCCTAATCACACTGAAAAGCTCATTGGCGGCACCAACGCAATAAGGAGTTGAGTGGAACATAGAAAAAGCAAGGAGTATATGAAGGAGAACTGGAATTCAACTCCAGTATATTGCAGTATATTCAACTTCAGTATATACTCTTAATATGAAGATTATGTGTTCTATTAGATGCTTGAATCTGTTCTATGATGTCGTAATTATTTCACTGATCATGTCAGTATGATTCATAATTTACAGCTGTTTAAAAATATAAATAATTAATAGTACCCAATATCTTTCCAGGTATTTGAGTGTCTCATGGTCAAATTGTTTTATTGCAAGGCAATCTTGTACTGAAAGCATAAGTTACAGCTAGCTAGCACTGCATAAAATGCAGCTAATTTAGCCTACTCACCAACCTGACTTCGAGAGTAATGCTATTTATGTTAGCTAGCTGGCTAAGGCTATCCAACACTGCAACTCATCCAAGTTAAGGTAAGCTTTCAGTTTTATAAATGTATTGCTACTGGGGCCCGACGGTGTAACTGCTAAACAGATTGCTGTACACTACACTTTTTCCTGCGTGATTGTACACATATATTGAATTGTGGGTTTACTAGCGCATCAGTTCTAGTTAGTTGACTATAACGTTAATATGGTGACAACGATGTAGGCTGTGCAGCGGTTAGCGGTTATGGTATGAAGATCTGGCTTGGGGAGGTTTTTGTGCCTGGTCACAGACAGCTGTTGAGTTTGGCACTGAAGTCCACAAGAAAAGGTAAAAGGTGAGAGGAGAGCGTGTAGATGTGTGAAGGTCATGCCCTGACAATAGAGAGCCCTTGTTTCTCTATGGTGTAGTAGGTCAGGGCGTGACTAGGGGGCATTCTAGTTTAATATTTCTATGTTATGTTCTAGTTTATATTTTCTATGTTGGTGTTTTTTATGATTCCCAATTAGAGGCAGCTGATAATCGTTGTCTCTAATTGGGGATCATATATAAGTAGATATTTCTCCCACCTGTGTTTGTGGGATATTGTTTTGTGTTTGTGCCTGTGCACTACGTAGTCACGTTTGGTTGTTCGTTTATTGATTTATTGTTTTTGCTTTAAGTTTCACTTTGAAATGAATATGTGGAACTCAAACTCCGCAGCGCCTTGGTCCCGTTCTCACCCCTGGTGAGACAAAAGCCTTTACAACAGCCCTACAAGCCCTCAGTCCAGCCTCTCTCAGCCTATTGCGGACAGTCTGAGCACTGATGGAGGGATTGTGCGTTCCTGGTGTAACTTGGGCAGTTGTTGTTGCCATTGTGTACCTGTCCCGCAGGTGTGATGTTCGGCTGTACCGATCCTGTGCAGGTGTTGTTACACGTGGTCTGCCACTGCGAGGACGATCAGCTGCCCGTCCTGTCTCCCTGTAGCGCTGTTTTAGGCATCTCACAGTATGGACATTGCAATGTATTGCCCTGGCCACATTTGCAATCCTCATGCCTCCTTGCTGCATGGCTAAGGCACGTTCACGCAGATGAGCAGGGACCCTGGGCATCTTTCTTTTGTTGTTTTTCAGAGTCAGTAGATAGGCCTCTTTAGTGTCCTAAATTTACATAACTGTGACCTTAATTCCTACCGTCTGTAAGCTGTTAGTGTCTAAGGTTAGTTCCACAGGTGCATGTTCATTAATTGTTTATGGTTCATCGAACAAGCATGGGAAACAGTGTTTAAACCCTTTGCAATGAAGATCTGTGAAGTTATTTAGATTTTTACGAATTATCTTTGAAAGACAGGGTCCTTAAAAAGGGATTTCTTTTTTTGCTGAGTTTACAAGAGATAAACAACAAATACGATATAAAAGAGACAATATGCCTGGATTGGGAAGGCTCAGAGGTGAGGGACCATGATGGGTCACTATGTTTGCTTATCCACGAGCTCTTGTAACTTGAAGTAAACAATTAACAAACATTACAGACACGTGGCCATAGCTCAGGTGTAACAAGAATTATGTATTGATACAGTATGTTGAAGATAAGTACTGTAGGTGTAGCCGTTCACTAAAAATGGATTACAGTATAGGTTTTTGCTTGTTTTTATTCTGCTTTTATAGATATATATTATTATAATTTTTTTCCTCATTTCAGTTGTAGCCTACAGTTGTAGCCTTTAACATATTGTTTTCTTCTCAGATATAGCCTGGTTCCCTTTATATCCACACATTAATACTTTAGAGACTTGGGTCTGTTCTTGTCACATATTGTCAGAAGTCCTCAAATTAATTGATGTATTTAAAAGTGAATGTGCCAGCATGCCATTTGTATTGTCACAGTTTATACATTCAAGGTACAGATTGCACATTGTTTCAATGTTTAGTAATGCACGTTGTTCTCAACCATTTTCTTTAACTAATCCTGATCCATTTATGGCCATTTTCGAGTTGAGATCTATGTGACCTATGTAGCGACAGGGTAGTCTGACTGCCCTATGTTGGTTCCACTGCTAGAGTTTAGGTTCCACAGTGAGCGCCGCTCCCTCTCCCAATGATGTCTTCCATCTAATGTCAAAGGCCTCTACAACGCCTGCATACTTATCTGCATCATTTAATCTCACATTTCCATGGAAGACCTGGTTGATTAAATGTTTGATTATTATCTTGACGCAGCAGTTTCTGATAGATAGTGGCCAACAGTATGTGAAGGGCTGATCCTGCAGAGTACAGGCGTAGGCAGCATTGTGGCTGTGCATCTGTGATTAAAGGATACGCCAAGTGAAAGCCCTTTCAAGGCCATACATGGCTTTCGGCGACAATAATTACTTTACTATTGGAGTGGCACAGCGCCACTTCAAACAGAATCCCAGACCAGATAGGATGAGGAAGAGATCAAAATCCTTCCGATTTGCCTTATCGGAGTGAGCGGAGAGTTGGCTGGGTGGTGAAGTTACTGCCCCTCTGCTTTCTCATGTGGTCATAATGGCAGGGAGAGCATACTGAGCATTGAGCAGGGTATTTTCATGCAACCCATGAAGCCTTCAGAGTTGGAGCGCATTTCAAGTGTTTAGCTGAATGTTACACGCATATGCCTTTATTTGCATGATTTCTTTCTGTGAAATCATGACGCGTAACTAATTTCATGTAATTAGCTAGCACATGAGAATGTTGATACACACACACACACACACTCCAGTTTTGGGCTCCGCTCCACAAAAACTCACACAGCCTATAGAAATCGCACAGAACCCCACAGAATACTTCAGTAGCTACACAGCAGGAAATCACTGGTGAACAGAGCAATACAACACAGTTAACATATTCCTGTAGTGTTTGTTCCTGGACTGGTACCTTGTTTCTTTAGCGAGCGAGGCCACCCCATCAGGCGTGACGAGGCGGTGATCTCTGTGTTGTTGTTTTGTTTCTGTGAGACCAGGCTCGGCCCCCTGCTTCTCCCTGTAATTATTTGGCTGCTTGACTGGAATGCTGCCTGACATTTTCTATTCCCTTGCAAGCCTGGGAAATTGGAACAAAAGCATGCATTATTGCTCACTCTGTGCAGAGCGTATTGATTTGGATGTGTGTGTGTGGGGGTCTTGGTTCCTTGTAGAGAGCACCTTTTCACACCAATATATTTTTTCTGATGTTATTTCAGATGTTTTGGCATAATATGATGAGCATGCGTGATCATTTTTATATTCATTCATCCAACTACTCTATATATACAGAAGTATGTGGAAACCTTCAAATTAGTAGATTTGGCTATTTCAACCACATCTGTTGCCGACAAGTGTATAAAATCAAGCACATCTGCGTTGACAAACATTGAAAATAGAATGGCCTTACTGAAGAGCTCAGTGACTTTCAATGTGGCACCGTTATAGGATGCCACCTTTCCAACAAGTCAGTTCATCAAATTTCTGCTCTGCTAGAGCTGCCCTGGTCAACTGTCTGTGCTGTATATTGTGAAATGGAAACATCTAGGAGCAACAACACCTCTGCCACGAAGTGGTAGGCCACACAAGCTCACAGAACGGGACCGCCGAGTGCTGAAGCGCTTAGCGGGTAAACATCGTCTGTCCTCAGTTGCAACACTCACTACCGAGTTCCAAACTGCCTCTGGAAGCAATGTCAGCACAAGAACTGTTCGTCGGGAGCTTCATGAAATGGGTTCCCATGGCCGAGCAGCCGCACAGAGGCCTAAGATCACCTTGCACAATGCCAATCGTCAGCTGGAGTGGTGTAAAGCTCACTGCCATTGTTTTGTGGAAAAGGAATAATGGTCTGGGGCTGTTTTTTATGGGTTGGCCTAGGCCCCTTAGTTCCAGTGAAAGGAAATCTTAACGCTACGCGTTAACATTGTAGACAATTCTGTGCTTCCAACTTTGTGGCAACAGTTTGGGGAAGGCCCTTTCCTGTTTCAGCATGACAATGCCCCCGTGCACAAAGCGAGGTCCATACAGAAATGGTTTGTCAAGATTGGAATGGAAGAACTTGACTGGTTTGCACAGAGCCCTGACCTCAACCCCATCGAACACCTTTGGGATGAATTGGAACACCGACTGCGGGCCCAATTGCCCAACATCAGTCCCCAACCTCACTAATTCCTCTTGTGGCTGAAGGGAAGTCCCTGCAGCAATGTTCCAACATCTAGTGGAAAGCCTTCCCAGCATAGTGGAGAATGTTATAGTAGCAAATGGGGGACCAACTCCATATTAAGGCTCATGATTTTATGAATGAGATACTCGACGAGCAGGTCTCCACATACTTTTGGTCATGTAGTGTATGTCCAATCATAAATATTATACATATATCATGTCATTGTTGAATACTCATTTCTGATTGGATTGAAGGGCATTCTAGAGCGTGCTTTATTTCCCTATTATGCACAATATTTTTGCACAGTATAATTCAATGGCTATAGTTCTTACATGTTCTATGTTTGAGCTGCTTTTGAAAGCAAACTTGGAATTGAAAACATTTTTTTTATTGAATTCGATTCTCTTCATTGCATGCTATGATTGATGGTTTGGTTAGTTAAACTGGCAAGGCTGTTAGTTTAATTACCAAGACAACTACTGTTGCTATCTAGTAAACTTGCTAGCTACGTCAGTGGATGTTGAAAACATTTGTACTTGCAATGAACACATTTCTAGCAGTAAATGTGTTAAATTACAGCCATGGTATAAAAGGGATAATCAACTTGGGGTCCTAGGACTCCTATGCGTTCCCTGGAAAATAATGCAACTCCCGTGGAAGGTTAGTTCCGCTCCGCTAGCATGCCGTGGAACACAGCTTCCACGTCTTTCATCATTTCCCAGAGAACGCATAGCTCCTCGTTGATTATCCCTTACATAGTATAATGGATTAAAGTTGAGCAACATTTCAGTAGCAGGGGAAAAATGCTACTGTATCTTTGCTTTTGACAAATTATGTCATTGTTTCATCTAACTGCTTTAGAGTTGCAACCTCAATGTTCACTGATATTCACACTGAACATACTGAAGGCCAGTGGAGAGACATAATTATTTTGCAGGGTTCTTTTGTAGTACAATAGTGTATGGACTATGGAGAGTGAACCCATGGGAGAATGTTAATGATTAAATCATCAGTGAAGGTCTCCTACTCTCCTTGGGTGTGATGTGACAAGCTGAGACGAGCACAGGGAATTGGGACATCATGACCTGGGCCAGTCAGGGACACCTACTTCTACTTATATCAATAAAAGGAAAGAGAGAACTATCTACTTATATCAATACCAGGAAAGAGAGAACTATCTACTTATATCAATACCAGGAAAGAGAGAACTATCTACTTATATCAACACCAGGAAAGAGAGAACTATCTACTTATATCAATACCAGGAAAGAGAGAACTATCTACTTATATCAATACCAGGAAAGAGAGAACTATCTACTTACAGTTGAAGTTGGAAGTTTACATACACTTAGGTTGGAGTCATTAAAACTTGTTTTTCAACCACTCCACAAATCTCTTGTTAACAAACTATAGTCTTGGCAAGTCAGTTAGGACATTACTTTGTGCATGACACAAGTCATTTTTCCAACAATTGTTTACAGACAGATTATTTCACTTACAATTCACTTTATCACAATTCCAGTGGGTGAGAAGTTTACATACACAAAGTTGACTGTGCCTTTAAACAGCTTGGAAAATTCCAGAAGATTATGTAATGGCTTTAGAAGCTTCTGATAGGCTAATAGACATCATTGGAGTCAATTGGAGGTTTAACTGTGGATGTATTTCAAGGCATACCTTCAAACTCAGTGCATCTTTGCTTGACATCATAGGAAAATCAAAAGAAGCCAAGACCTCAGAAAAAGAATTGTAGACCTCCACAAGTCTGGTTCATCCTTGGGAGCAATTTCCAAACGCCTGAAGATACCACGTTCATCTGTACAAGCAATAGTATGCAAGTACAAACACCATGAGACCACACAGCCATCATACCGCTCAGGAAGGAGACGCATTCTGTCTCCTAAAGATGAACATACTTTGGTGTGAAAGTGCAAATCAATTCCAGAACAACAGCAAAGGACCTTGTGAAGATGCTGGAGGAAACAGGTACAAAGGTATTTATATCCACAGTAAAACGACTCCTATATCGATATAACCTGAAAGGCCGCTCAGCAAGGAAGAAGCCACTGCTCCAAACCTCCATAAAAATCCAGACTACGGTTTGCAACATGGGGACAAAGATCGCACTTTTTGGAGAAATATCCTCTGGTCTGATGAAACAACAATGGAACGAACTGTTTGGCCATAATGACCATCTTTATGTTTGGAGGAAAAAGGGGGGAGGCTTGCAAGCCGAAGAATACCATCCCAACCGTGAAGCACGGGGGTGGCAGCATCATGTTGTGAGGGTGCTTTGCTGCAGGAGGGACTGGTGCACTTCACAAAATAGATGGCATCATGAGGTAGGAAAATTAGGTGGATATATTGACGCAACATCTCAAGACATCAGTCAGGAAGTTAAAGTTTGGTCACAAATGTGTCTTCCAAATGGACAATGACGCCAAGCATACATCCAAAGTTGTGGCAAAATGTCTTAAGGACAACAAAGTCAAGGTATTGGAGTGGCCATCACAAAGCTCTGACCTCAATCTTATAGAAAACTTGTGGGCAGAACTGAAAAAGTGTGTACGAGCAAGGAGGCCTACAAACCTGACTCAGTTACACCAGCTCTGTCAGGAGGAATGGGCCAAAATTCACCCAACTTATTGTGGGAAGCTTGTGGAAGGCTACCCGAAATGTTTGACCCAAGTTTTAACAGTTTAAAGGCAATGCTACTAAAAACTAATTGAGTGTATGTAAACTTCTGAAAGTAAAGTGTTGACTGACCTAATACAGGGAATTTTATTGAAAAGTAAATAAAAAGTATCCCCCTCAGCCCACCCCGTCTTCGTTAATTTTCAATCCTCCAATTTGGTTCTCCCTTATTTTCTTGAATAACAATGTTGTTTTTTTGGTTTAATATATGCACTTGTCTGGACTGAGAATAGTGCATTTAGGCCTATTTCACACAATGTTTTTATTTCCTATTCTTGGTAACCCTATAATTTCTACCATTTTCTATAGATACCACCTACTGTTTTTGGTATGCATACTATATTGTTCTTGCTCTACTTTCCTGAATGATTATTACTCACAAAAGGTTATGGAAATGTGTTTTGTCAGTCTGGGCAAATAGGGTAACCTTGATAACGTTCAGGAGTCAGCATTTATTTTCTCTTCGTGGTAAAATCATTGCAGATTATACAGGGTGGTTTGGATTGTTTTCCTGACATTTAGTGTAACTTTTTAGTGTCAAGTATTGTGAAGTATACTACTTTGTTTTAAACGGAGCACATGAAGTCATACTTTAGTGTCAAATTATGACGAAATAGTGGAGAGAAACATAATAAAAACTGCAGTGTATTAATAATGTATTATTCAACATTAAACATGCATCTTCACACACCTACATGATTAATCAGATTACAATAATGTACAGTATATGATGGGATATATAATTCTACTTTTATGCTAATCAGAAATCTGTCAGGAAATGTGATTTACTAGGGCCTGCTAATTAAACCAAAGGATTTATAGAAACGATAACCACAATATGCTTTCTCAGATAAAGTGAAATATGTATCAGAACATTCGGAAAGTATTCAGACCCCTTGACTTTTTCCACATTTCTTTACGTTACAGCCTTATTCTTAAATGGATGAAGTCGTTTTTTTCCCCTCATCAAACTACACACAATACCCCATAATGACGGTATTTCCAGACACCCAGTAACCCAAACCATATAAAGGGCTATATATTTCTTCCTAAATAAGATAAGGTACTGTAGTCTGCTCCAAGTGTGAATTCTGCTTCTGAATGTATCATGCCCTAAGGCTGTGATCTATTGGGCGTTTGGAAGCATGGCAGCTTGAGCGTGTATGATATGCAACATCAAACATGCCCTTTACAGACTGCAGGGTTCAACTGTGATCTCCTGTCAGGCTAGTTGAGGTGATCACAGGGTAAGCGTTTTAGGCCTAAATGACTCTCCTGACTTCTATTGCTTCATTGTTGCCTCAAAAACTCCAAGGTAACCAAGGAGGCTGCAGTTTAATGGGTATACTGTAGGAAATAAGGTAAAGGGATGAATGAATAAAGCAATGAATGAATGAATGAGTGGGATCGGTCAATAACATTTATTTTTTGAAGCCCTTTTTACATCAGCAGTTGTCACAATGTGCTTTACAGGATGAATGAATGAACAAACAAATGTATTAATGGATGAATGAATGAATGAATGAAGCTGACTGGTCACAAGAACGCATACATTGGAGATGTTTATCATGGTCAGAACCCTGGTTCTCTGATAATGAGTGGTTGGCTAGGTGGTTAACTGCTCATAGATTTTTTTTTAAGAAGAAAACATACAGATTTTTTACAAACATATTAATCTGACTGAAATGGGGTTTTCCACCAGAACTGTCACTATCAACAAAATGTATCAACACCATAATTTAATTATTCAGGTTTCATCAAACTACTCTATGCTCTTATTTTTTTTATCTGGGGAACACAATGTACAATCCTACAGTTCTAAAGTTGACTAATCATCTTCCCACTGGGCACACACTGGTTGAATGAGCTTTGTTCCATGCCATTTCAACGAAATTACGTTGAACCAACATGGAATAGACATTGAACTGATGTCTGTGCCCAGTCCACAAACTTAATATTACAGTGTATGCAAATGGCATTTTGTCAAACTCCGCAAAATTCCCAACAACACATAATCAACAATACAATGCTTGGTTGTATGACCTCACTGATGAAAACAACCCTAAAGTATACTGGGTGTGTATATAATTTAGGGCTGACCCCAATTAGTTGACTGGTCGTTTGTTTGGGCGTTAGTGTCATGTACTGTCATGTTGTGTCTTGTTTCTGTCCTTTCCCTTCACCCTGTCTCCCTCTGCTGGTCGTTGTTAGGTTACCTTTTCTCCCCTTCTTTTCCCCAGCTGTGCCTTGTCTCCTCCTAACTACCTCGTCACCCCTTTTCCCACCTGTTCCCTTTTTCCCTCTGATTAGGTCTCTATATCTCTCTCTGTTCCTGCTCCTGTCCTTGTCGGATTCTTGTTTGTGTTGTTCATGCCTGAACCAGACTATCGTCATGTTTGCTGCAACCTTGTCCTGTCCTGTCGGAACCTGCCGGTCCATCTGAGCCTACGTTTTGTTTTGTTATTAAAGAAGCTCTGTTTACGTTAATTCGCTTTTGGGTCCTCATTCACGCACCGTAACAGAAGAATCCGACCAAGAATGGACCCAGCGACTTCGGATCCTCTCCACTCAGCCGTCGAGATCCAGGGAGCGATGCTAGGCAGACACAAGCAGGAATTGTCTGCTGCTCGGCATGCCGTTGAGACCCTGGCCACCCAAGTCTCCAACCTCACAGAACAGGTTCACCATCTCCGCCTCGATCCACCGGCCACTTCCAGGGCTTTCGAATCTCCGGAGCCCAGAATCAATAACCCGCCGTGTTACTCTGGGGAGCCCACTGAATGCCGCTCGTTCCTCACCCAGTGTGATATTGTGTTTTCTCTCCAGCCCAACACTTACTCCAGGAGCACTGCTCGTGTCGCCTACGTCATATCTCTCCTTACTGGACGGGCTCGTGAGTGGGGCACGGCAATCTGGGAGGCAAGGGCTGAGTGTACTAACCAGTATCAGGACTTTAAGGAGGAGATGATACGGGTTTTTGATCGATCTGTTTTTGGGGAGGAGGCTTCCAGGGCCCTGTCTTCCCTATGTCAGGGTAATCGATCCATAACAGACTACTCTATTGAGTTTCGCACTCTTGCTGCCTCCAGTGGCTGGAACGAGCCGGCTTTGCTCGCTCGTTTTCTGGAGGGTCTCCGCGCAGAGGTAAAGGATGAGATTCTCTCCCGGGAGGTTCCTTCCAGCGTGGATTCCTTGATTGAACTCGCTATTCGCATTGAGCGACGGGTTGATCTTCGTCACCGAGCTCGTGGAAAGGAGCTCGCGTTCTCCGTTGCCCCCCTCTCCGCATCATTACCATCTTCCTCTGCCGGCTCGGGTGCTGAGCCTATGCAGCTGGGAGGTATCCGCATCTCGACTAAGGAGAGGGAACGGAGAATCACCAACCGCCTCTGTCTCTATTGCGGTTCTGCTGGTCATTTTGTCACTTCATGTCCAGTAAAAGCCAGAGCTCATCAGTAAGCGGAGGGCTACTGGTGAGCGCTACTACTCCTGTCTCTCCTTCAAGATCCTGCACTACCTTGTCGGTCCATCTACGCTGGACCGGTTCGTCAGCTTCCTGCAGTGCCTTAATAGACTCTGGGGCGGAGGGCTGTTTTATGGACGAGACCTGGGCTCGGGAACATGACATTCCTCTCAGACAGTTAAGGGAGTCCACGGCCTTGTTCGCCCTGGATGGTAGTCCTCTCCCCAGGATTCAGCGTGAGACGCTACCTTTAACCCTCACTGTTTCTGGTAATCATAGCGAGACCATTTCTTTTTAAATTTTTCGTTCACCTTTTACACCTGTTGTTTTGGGCCATCCCTGGCTAGTTTGTCATAATCCTTCCATTAATTGGTCTAGTAATTCTATCCTCTCCTGGAACGTCTCTTGTCATGTGAAATGTTTAATGTCTGCTATCCCTCCTGTTTCCTCTGTCTCTTCTTCACAGGAGGAGCCTGGTGATTTGACAGGGGTGCCGGAGGAATATCACGATCTGCGCACGGTGTTCAGTCGGTCCAGGGCCACCTCTCTTCCTCCACACCGGTCGTATGATTGTAGTATTGATCTCCTTCCGGGAACCACTCCCCCCCGGGGTAGACTATACTCTCTGTCGGCTCCCGAACGTAAGGCTCTCGAAGATTATTTGTCTGTAGCTCTTGCCGCCGGTACCATAGTCCCCTCCTCCTCTCCCGCCGGAGCGGGGTTTTTTTTTGTTAAGAAGAAGGACGGGTCCCTGCGCCCCTGCATAGATTATCGAGGGCTGAATGACATAACAGTGAAGAATCGTTATCCGCTTCCTCTTATGTCTTCAGCCTTCGAGATCCTGCAGGGAGCCAGGTTTTTCACTAAGTTGGACCTTCGTAACGCTTACCATCTCGTGCGCATCAGGGAGGGGGACGAGTGGAAGACGGCGTTTAACACTCCGTTAGGGCACTTTGAATACCGGGTTCTTCCTTTCGGCCTCGCTAACGCTCCAGCTGTCTTTCAGGCATTAGTCAATGATGTCCTGAGAGACATGCTGAACATCTTTGTTTTCGTTTACCTTGACGATATCCTGATTTTTTCACCGTCACTCCAGATTCATGTTCAGCACGTTCGACGTGTCCTCCAGCGCCTTTTAGAGAATTGTCTTTTTGTGAAGGCTGAGAAGTGCTCTTTTCATGCCTCCTCCGTCACATTTCTCGGTTCTGTTATTTCCGCTGAAGGCATTAAGATGGATCCCGCTAAGGTCCAAGCTGTCATTGATTGGCCCGTCCCTAAGTCACGCGTCGAGTTGCAGCGCTTTCTCGGCTTCGCGAACTTCTATCGTCGTTTCATCCGTAATTTCGGTCAGGTGGCAGCCCCTCTCACAGCCCTTACTTCTGTCAAGACGTGCTTTAAGTGGTCCGTTTCCGCCCAGGGAGCTTTTGATCTCCTCAAGAATCGTTTTACATCCGCACCTATCCTTGTTACACCTGACGTCTCTAGACAGTTCATTGTCGAGGTTGACGCGTCAGAGGTGGGCGTGGGAGCCATTCTTTCTCAGCGCTCCTTCTCTGACGACAAGGTCCATCCTTGCGCGTATTTTTCTCATCGCCTGTCGCCGTCGGAACGTAACTATGATGTGGGAAACCGCGAACTGCTCGCCATCCGCTTAGCCCTAGGCGAATGGCGACAGTGGTTGGAGGGGGCGACCGTTCCTTTTGTCGTTTGGACTGACCATAGGAACCTTGAGTACATCCGTTCTGCCAAACGACTTAATGCGCGTCAGGCGCGCTGGGCGCTGTTTTTCGCTCGTTTCGAGTTCGTGATTTCTTATCGTCCGGGCTCTAAGAACACCAAGCCTGATGCTTTATCTCGTCTCTTCAGTTCTTCAGTAGCCTCCACTGACCCCGAGGGGATTCTCCCTGAGGGGCGTGTTGTCGGGTTGACTGTCTGGGGAATTGAGAGGCAGGTAAAGCAAGCACTCACTCAAACTCCGTCGCCGCGCGCTTGTCCCAGGAACCTTCTTTTCGTTCCCGTTCCTACTCGTCTGGCCGTTCTTCAGTGGGCTCACTCTGCCAAGTTAGCCGGCCACCCTGGCGTTCCGGGTACGCTTGCTTCTATTCGCCAGCGCTTTTGGTGGCCCACCCGGGAGCATGACACGCGTCGCTTCGTGGCTGCTTGTTCGGTCTGCGCGCAGACTAAGTCCGGTAACTCTCCTCCTGCCGGCCGTCTCAGGCCGCTTCCCATTCCCTCTCGACCGTGGTCTCACATCGCCTTAGATTTTGTCACCGGACTGCCTTCGTCAGCGGGGAAGACTGTTATTCTTACGGTTGTCGACAGGTTCTCTAAGGCGGCTCATTTTATTCCCCTTGCTAAGCTTCCTTCTGCTAAAGAGACGGCACAAATCATCATCGAGAATGTTTTCAGAATTCATGGCCTTCCGTCAGACGTCGTTTCGGACAGAGGTCCGCAATTCACGTCTCAATTTTGGAGGGAGTTTTGCCGTTTGATTGGGGCTTCCGTCAGTCTCTCTTCCGGCTTTCACCCCCAGTCTAACGGTCAAGCAGAACGGGCCAATCAGACTATTGGTCGCATCTTACGCAGTCTTTCTTTTCGCAACCCTGCGTCTTGGTCAGAACAGCTCCCCTGGGCAGAATACGCCCACAACTCGCTTCCTTCGTCTGCGACCGGGCTATCTCCTTTTCAGAGTAGCCTCGGGTACCAGCCTCCGCTGTTCTCATCTCAGTTCGCCGATTCCAGCGTCCCCTCCGCTCAGGCTTTTGTCCAACGTTGCGAGCGCACCTGGAAGAGGGTCAGGTCTGCACTTTGCCGTTATAGGGCGCAGACTGTGAGGGCTGCTAATAAGCGTAGAACTAAGAGTCCTAGATATTGTCGCGGTCAGAGAGTTTGGCTCTCCACTCAGAACCTTCCCCTTAAGACCACTTCTCGCAAGTTGACCCCGCGGTTCATTGGTCCGTTCCGTATTTCTCAGGTCATTAATCCTGTCGCAGTTCGACTTCTTCTTCCGCGATACCTTCGTCGCGTCCACCCGGTCTTCCATGTCTCCTGTATCAAGCCCGTTCTTCGCGCCCCCGCTCGTCTTCCCCCCCCCCCCCATCCTTGTCGAGGGCGCACCCATCTACAGGGTCCGTAGGATTTTGGACATGCGTCCTCGGGGCCGTGGTCATCAGTACCTAGTAGATTGGGAGGGGTACGGTCCTGAGGAGAGGAGTTGGGTTCCCTCTCGGGACGTGCTGGACCGTGCGCTGATCGATGATTTCCTCCGTTGCCGCCAGGTTTCCTCCTCGAGTGCGCCAGGAGGCGCTCGGTGAGTGGGGGGGTACTGTCATGTACTGTCATGTTGTGTCTTGTTTCTGTCCTTTCCCTTCACCCTGTCTCCCTCTGCTGGTCGTTGTTAGGTTACCTTTTCTCCCCTTCTTTTCCCCAGCTGTGCCTTGTCTCCTCCTAACTACCTCGTCACCCCTTTTCCCACCTGTTCCCTTTTTCCCTCTGATTAGGTCTCTATATCTCTCTCTGTTCCTGCTCCTGTCCTTGTCGGATTCTTGTTTGTGTTGTTCATGCCTGAACCAGACTATCGTCATGTTTGCTGCAACCTTGTCCTGTCCTGTCGGAACCTGCCGGTCCATCTGAGCCTACGTTTTGTTTTGTTATTAAAGAAGCTCTGTTTACGTTAATTCGCTTTTGGGTCCTCATTCACGCACCGTAACAGAAGAATCCGACCAAGAATGGACCCAGCGACTTCGGATCCTCTCCACTCAGCCGTCGAGATCCAGGGAGCGATGCTAGGCAGACACAAGCAGGAATTGTCTGCTGCTCGGCATGCCGTTGAGACCCTGGCCACCCAAGTCTCCAACCTCACAGAACAGGTTCACCATCTCCGCCTCGATCCACCGGCCACTTCCAGGGCTTTCGAATCTCCGGAGCCCAGAATCAATAACCCGCCGTGTTACTCTGGGGAGCCCACTGAATGCCGCTCGTTCCTCACCCAGTGTGATATTGTGTTTTCTCTCCAGCCCAACACTTACTCCAGGAGCACTGCTCGTGTCGCCTACGTCATATCTCTCCTTACTGGACGGGGTCGTGAGTGGGGCACGGCAATCTGGGAGGCAAGGGCTGAGTGTACTAACCAGTATCAGGACTTTAAGGAGGAGATGATACGGGTTTTTGATCGATCTGTTTTTGGGGAGGAGGCTTCCAGGGCCCTGTCTTCCCTATGTCAGGGTAATCGATCCATAACAGACTACTCTATTGAGTTTCGCACTCTTGCTGCCTCCAGTGGCTGGAACGAGCCGGCTTTGCTCGCTCGTTTTCTGGAGGGTCTCCGCGCAGAGGTAAAGGATGAGATTCTCTCCCGGGAGGTTCCTTCCAGCGTGGATTCCTTGATTGAACTCGCTATTCGCATTGAGCGACGGGTTGATCTTCGTCACCGAGCTCGTGGAAAGGAGCTCGCGTTCTCCGTTGCCCCCCTCTCCGCATCATTACCATCTTCCTCTGCCGGCTCGGGTGCTGAGCCTATGCAGCTGGGAGGTATCCGCATCTCGACTAAGGAGAGGGAACGGAGAATCACCAACCGCCTCTGTCTCTATTGCGGTTCTGCTGGTCATTTTGTCACTTCATGTCCAGTAAAAGCCAGAGCTCATCAGTAAGCGGAGGGCTACTGGTGAGCGCTACTACTCCTGTCTCTCCTTCAAGATCCTGCACTACCTTGTCGGTCCATCTACGCTGGACCGGTTCGTCAGCTTCCTGCAGTGCCTTAATAGACTCTGGGGCGGAGGGCTGTTTTATGGACGAGACCTGGGCTCGGGAACATGACATTCCTCTCAGACAGTTAAGGGAGTCCACGGCCTTGTTCGCCCTGGATGGTAGTCCTCTCCCCAGGATTCAGCGTGAGACGCTACCTTTAACCCTCACTGTTTCTGGTAATCATAGCGAGACCATTTCTTTTTTAATTTTTCGTTCACCTTTTACACCTGTTGTTTTGGGCCATCCCTGGCTAGTTTGTCATAATCCTTCCATTAATTGGTCTAGTAATTCTATCCTCTCCTGGAACGTCTCTTGTCATGTGAAATGTTTAATGTCTGCTATCCCTCCTGTTTCCTCTGTCTCTTCTTCACAGGAGGAGCCTGGTGATTTGACAGGGGTGCCGGAGGAATATCACGATCTGCGCACGGTGTTCAGTCGGTCCAGGGCCACCTCTCTTCCTCCACACCGGTCGTATGATTGTAGTATTGATCTCCTTCCGGGAACCACTCCCCCCCGGGGTAGACTATACTCTCTGTCGGCTCCCGAACGTAAGGCTCTCGAAGATTATTTGTCTGTAGCTCTTGCCGCCGGTACCATAGTCCCCTCCTCCTCTCCCGCCGGAGCGGGGTTTTTTTTTGTTAAGAAGAAGGACGGGTCCCTGCGCCCCTGCATAGATTATCGAGGGCTGAATGACATAACAGTGAAGAATCGTTATCCGCTTCCTCTTATGTCTTCAGCCTTCGAGATCCTGCAGGGAGCCAGGTTTTTCACTAAGTTGGACCTTCGTAACGCTTACCATCTCGTGCGCATCAGGGAGGGGGACGAGTGGAAGACGGCGTTTAACACTCCGTTAGGGCACTTTGAATACCGGGTTCTTCCTTTCGGCCTCGCTAACGCTCCAGCTGTCTTTCAGGCATTAGTCAATGATGTCCTGAGAGACATGCTGAACATCTTTGTTTTCGTTTACCTTGACGATATCCTGATTTTTTCACCGTCACTCCAGATTCATGTTCAGCACGTTCGACGTGTCCTCCAGCGCCTTTTAGAGAATTGTCTTTTTGTGAAGGCTGAGAAGTGCTCTTTTCATGCCTCCTCCGTCACATTTCTCGGTTCTGTTATTTCCGCTGAAGGCATTAAGATGGATCCCGCTAAGGTCCAAGCTGTCATTGATTGGCCCGTCCCTAAGTCACGCGTCGAGTTGCAGCGCTTTCTCGGCTTCGCGAACTTCTATCGTCGTTTCATCCGTAATTTCGGTCAGGTGGCAGCCCCTCTCACAGCCCTTACTTCTGTCAAGACGTGCTTTAAGTGGTCCGTTTCCGCCCAGGGAGCTTTTGATCTCCTCAAGAATCGTTTTACATCCGCACCTATCCTTGTTACACCTGACGTCTCTAGACAGTTCATTGTCGAGGTTGACGCGTCAGAGGTGGGCGTGGGAGCCATTCTTTCTCAGCGCTCCTTCTCTGACGACAAGGTCCATCCTTGCGCGTATTTTTCTCATCGCCTGTCGCCGTCGGAACGTAACTATGATGTGGGAAACCGCGAACTGCTCGCCATCCGCTTAGCCCTAGGCGAATGGCGACAGTGGTTGGAGGGGGCGACCGTTCCTTTTGTCGTTTGGACTGACCATAGGAACCTTGAGTACATCCGTTCTGCCAAACGACTTAATGCGCGTCAGGCGCGCTGGGCGCTGTTTTTCGCTCGTTTCGAGTTCGTGATTTCTTATCGTCCGGGCTCTAAGAACACCAAGCCTGATGCTTTATCTCGTCTCTTCAGTTCTTCAGTAGCCTCCACTGACCCCGAGGGGATTCTCCCTGAGGGGCGTGTTGTCGGGTTGACTGTCTGGGGAATTGAGAGGCAGGTAAAGCAAGCACTCACTCAAACTCCGTCGCCGCGCGCTTGTCCCAGGAACCTTCTTTTCGTTCCCGTTCCTACTCGTCTGGCCGTTCTTCAGTGGGCTCACTCTGCCAAGTTAGCCGGCCACCCTGGCGTTCCGGGTACGCTTGCTTCTATTCGCCAGCGCTTTTGGTGGCCCACCCGGGAGCATGACACGCGTCGCTTCGTGGCTGCTTGTTCGGTCTGCGCGCAGACTAAGTCCGGTAACTCTCCTCCTGCCGGCCGTCTCAGGCCGCTTCCCATTCCCTCTCGACCGTGGTCTCACATCGCCTTAGATTTTGTCACCGGACTGCCTTCGTCAGCGGGGAAGACTGTTATTCTTACGGTTGTCGACAGGTTCTCTAAGGCGGCTCATTTTATTCCCCTTGCTAAGCTTCCTTCTGCTAAAGAGACGGCACAAATCATCATCGAGAATGTTTTCAGAATTCATGGCCTTCCGTCAGACGTCGTTTCGGACAGAGGTCCGCAATTCACGTCTCAATTTTGGAGGGAGTTTTGCCGTTTGATTGGGGCTTCCGTCAGTCTCTCTTCCGGCTTTCACCCCCAGTCTAACGGTCAAGCAGAACGGGCCAATCAGACTATTGGTCGCATCTTACGCAGTCTTTCTTTTCGCAACCCTGCGTCTTGGTCAGAACAGCTCCCCTGGGCAGAATACGCCCACAACTCGCTTCCTTCGTCTGCGACCGGGCTATCTCCTTTTCAGAGTAGCCTCGGGTACCAGCCTCCGCTGTTCTCATCTCAGTTCGCCGATTCCAGCGTCCCCTCCGCTCAGGCTTTTGTCCAACGTTGCGAGCGCACCTGGAAGAGGGTCAGGTCTGCACTTTGCCGTTATAGGGCGCAGACTGTGAGGGCTGCTAATAAGCGTAGAACTAAGAGTCCTAGATATTGTCGCGGTCAGAGAGTTTGGCTCTCCACTCAGAACCTTCCCCTTAAGACCACTTCTCGCAAGTTGACCCCGCGGTTCATTGGTCCGTTCCGTATTTCTCAGGTCATTAATCCTGTCGCAGTTCGACTTCTTCTTCCGCGATACCTTCGTCGCGTCCACCCGGTCTTCCATGTCTCCTGTATCAAGCCCGTTCTTCGCGCCCCCGCTCGTCTTCCCCCCCCCCCCCATCCTTGTCGAGGGCGCACCCATCTACAGGGTCCGTAGGATTTTGGACATGCGTCCTCGGGGCCGTGGTCATCAGTACCTAGTAGATTGGGAGGGGTACGGTCCTGAGGAGAGGAGTTGGGTTCCCTCTCGGGACGTGCTGGACCGTGCGCTGATCGATGATTTCCTCCGTTGCCGCCAGGTTTCCTCCTCGAGTGCGCCAGGAGGCGCTCGGTGAGTGGGGGGGTACTGTCATGTACTGTCATGTTGTGTCTTGTTTCTGTCCTTTCCCTTCACCCTGTCTCCCTCTGCTGGTCGTTGTTAGGTTACCTTTTCTCCCCTTCTTTTCCCCAGCTGTGCCTTGTCTCCTCCTAACTACCTCGTCACCCCTTTTCCCACCTGTTCCCTTTTTCCCTCTGATTAGGTCTCTATATCTCTCTCTGTTCCTGCTCCTGTCCTTGTCGGATTCTTGTTTGTGTTGTTCATGCCTGAACCAGACTATCGTCATGTTTGCTGCAACCTTGTCCTGTCCTGTCGGAACCTGCCGGTCCATCTGAGCCTACGTTTTGTTTTGTTATTAAAGAAGCTCTGTTTACGTTAATTCGCTTTTGGGTCCTCATTCACGCACCGTAACAGTTAGGCTGTTGGTCGACAGAGATTGTTTTAGTCGAGCAGTAACAAATTATATACAGTATATATATATATATATATATATATATATATACATATAAAACCGTCTTCTGGTAGATGGAAAGGCTTTCCCAACAACATTCTCAGTTAAATTTTAACTAGCTACAAAGTAGTCTATGCCTACCTGGGAGAATGAAGAATGATATCATGATTATTTGCATCAATCAAGTGGCCATTTGTTTTGCAAACTCCATCTCATGTGCTACAGAAACACTGCTAACCAAACAACAGTGCTAACCAAACAACAGTGCTAACCAAACAACAGTGCTAAACAAACAACAGTGCTAACCAAACAACAGTGCTAGGTGCCTGCACACTTGAATTAAAGGCTAACTACACTAAAATTCTAAACTTCTTAGATTTTTCCCAGACCTCAAAAGTGGTCTCTTGATGTGGTTAAATGGCATTGTTATGGACTTAGCAATTTTGTTGTTTTTCTTTTAACAAAGTGTGATATTGAGAGCGAAAACCTGAAAATAATTGAAAACCTTTGAATTTCTGACAGACTCATTTATCTGTTTAATAGGCCTACTATTAGCCAGCTTGGGCTGGCCTGGCTGTGAAAGACCAATATGGGATTTATCATTTTAGATTATTCAGAGTGTATGTCACTGTTTTTCAAATAATTTTTCACACAGGGCGCCTTTCAGGAAATTATTGGCAAGATTTGAGTATACCCACTTCTCCATGCACCACTACACCACTTGGGAGGTGTGATGTTTACAGAAGACAATCTGGGGGAGGAGTGATGTTTACAGAAGACAATCTGTTTGGTGAGTACTTCAGAATCAATTTCAAGCAAGAAGGGTCAAAGCAGTGACGCCTTGTGATTCAACAATGTAGGGTAGCACACTGCCCTGCTCTAAATGGGGAAGCTAGATGCTGCATGCAATTACCCAGTGTAAAGCACTCATGACTCCCTCCTAATTATAAACCCCAATGAACAATCACAGCCATTCCAATTAATTGTGCAACTCTTCAGCTAAAAACTTTTGAGAGCTGCAGCTCATAGTTAGAATGGCAAGTCCCTCTCTGTCTAAATTCACCACTTGTCACGTTCTGACCTTAGTTCCTTTATTATGTCTTTGTGTTAGTTTGGTCAGGGCGTGAGTTGGGGTGGGTAGTCTAAGTTATTTTTTCTATGTAGTATTTATGTGTTTGGCCTGGTATCGTTCTCAATCAGAGGCAGGTGTCGTTCATTGTCTCTGATTGAGAATCATACTTAGGTAGCCTGTTTTCCCCATTTTGGTTGTGGGTGTTTAATTTTCTGTTTAGTGTTTTCTGCACCTGTTTCGGGTTTTCGTTTTTTCACGTTGTTGTTTTGTATTTCAGTGTTCAGTTAATGAAATCATGAACACGTACCATGCTACGCTTTGGTCAACACTTTCTTCCACCTATGACAACCGTTACGCCGTTCATTATATGCTGCTGGATTTGAAATTCATTGGATGCCCCTCAGAGGAATAAAGGGAGGACCATCCTCTTCAGTGAAATTCATAAAAATAAAAATAGTAAAACATTTATTATATAAAACTACACTAAATATTTTAATGTCACCAAATAATTGATTAAAACCTAAGGAAGATCTACAGTGGACTCAACAGCACTCTGTAGGGTAGCACCATGGTGTAGCCGGAAGACAGCTAGATTCCATCCTCCTCTGGGTACATTGACTTCAATACAAAACCTAGGAGACTCATGGTTCTCACCCACTTCCATAGACTCACACAGTAATTATGACAACTTCCGGAGGACGTCCTCCAACCTAGCAGGGCTCTTGCCGCATAAACTGACATGTTGTCCACCCCATTAGTTTTTTTTTCAGAGTATGAATTTATTACTGAAAGCACAGGCTACAGCTAGCTAGCACTTCTGTGCATAAAATGTGGTGAGTAGTAGACACAAAGAGAGAAAGACAATAATTGCACAGTTTTGAACAAATACAAGTCCACCTAAATGAAGGAGAAGCACAGTAATTATGAAAACTTCTGGAAGATGTCCTCCAACCTATCAGAGATCTTGCAGCATGAACTGACATGTTGTCCACCCAATCAAAGGATCAGAGAATGAATCTAGTACGGAATGCATAAGCTACAGCTAGCTAGCATTGTAGTGCAGGTATTCCGAAACTGGCGTACGCCAAATAAAAATTTGATTCAAAATTTTAAATAATATATATTATTTTATTACTTTATATTCACATTTTCAAACAGTCCATTTAGATTTTCCAATGGGGCTATACATTTGGGTGAGTTTTTTTTTCTTGCCTGAGTAGCCTTGTTTCACTGCCAAAAAATAAATAAATAAACCATATAGTGTTCAGCAAAATAACAACACAATGTCAAATACAGGTAGCCTAGTCAAATAATTTGTTATGGTGAGTGAATGAGGACCCAAAAGCGAACTAACTTAAACAGAGCTTCTTTAATAACCAAACATAGGTAGGCTCAGATAGACCGGCAGATTCCGACAGGACAGGACAAGGTTACAGCAAACATGACGATAGTCTGGCTCAGGCATGAAACACAAACAAGAATCCGACAAGGACAGGAACAGAAACAGAGAGAGATATAGGGACCTAATCAGAGGGAAAAAGGGAACAGGTGGGAAACGGGGTGAATGGGTAGTTAGAGGAGACAAGGAACAGCTGGGAGAAAGCGGGGGAGAAAAGGTAACCTAACAACGACCAGCAGAGGGAGACAGGGTGAAGGGAAAGGACAGAGACAAGACACAACATGACAGTACCCCCCCACTCACCGAGCGCCTCCTGGCGCACTCGAGGAGGAAACCTGGCGGCAACGGAGGAAATCCTCGATCAGCGCACGGTCCAGCACGTCCCGAGAGGGAACCCAACTCCTCTCCTCAGGACCGTACCCCTCCCAATCGACAAGGTACTGGTGACCACGGCCCCGAGGACGCATGTCCAAAATCCTGCGGACCCTGTAGATGGGTGCGCCCTCGACAAGGATGGGGGGGGGGGGGGAAGACGAGCGGGGGCGCGAAGAACGGGCTTAATACAGGAGACATGGAAGACCGGGTGGACGCGACGAAGGTATCGCGGAAGAAGAAGTCGAACTGCGACAGGATTAATGACCCGAGAAATACGGAACGGACCAATGAACCGCGGGGTCAACTTGCGAGAAGCCGTCTTAAGGGGAAGGTTCTGAGTGGAGAGCCAAACTCTCTGACCGCGACAATATCTAGGACTCTTAGTTCTACGCTTATTAGCAGCCCTCACAGTCTGCGTCCTATAACGGCAAAGTGCAGACCTGACCCTCTTCCAGGTGCGCTCGCAACGTTGGACAAAAGCCTGAGCGGAGGGGACGCTGGACTCGGCGAACTGAGATGAGAACAGCGGAGGCTGGTACCCGAGGCTACTCTGAAAAGGAGATAGCCCGGTCGCAGACGAAGGAAGCGAGTTGTGGGCGTATTCTGCCCAGGGGAGCTGTTCTGACCAAGACGCAGGGTTGCGAAAAGAAAGACTGCGTAAGATGCGACCAATAGTCTGATTGGCCCGTTCTGCTTGACCGTTAGACTGGGGGTGAAAGCCGGAAGAGAGACTGACGGAAGCCCCAATCAAACGGCAAAACTCCCTCCAAAATTGAGACGTGAATTGCGGACCTCTGTCCGAAACGACGTCTGACGGAAGGCCATGAATTCTGAAAACATTCTCGATGATGATTTGTGCCGTCTCTTTAGCAGAAGGAAGCTTAGCAAGGGGAATGAAATGGGCCGCCTTAGAGAACCTATCGACAACCGTAAGAATAACAGTCTTCCCCGCTGACGAAGGCAGTCCGGTGACAAAATCTAAGGCGATGTGAGACCACGGTCGAGAGGGAATAGGAAGCGGCCTGAGACGGCCGGCAGGAGGAGAGTTACCGGACTTAGTCTGCGCGCAGACCGAACAAGCAGCCACGAAACGACGCGTGTCATGCTCCCGGGTGGGCCACCAAAAACGCTGGCGAATGGAAGCAAGCGTACCCCGAACGCCAGGGTGGCCGGCTAACTTGGCAGAGTGAGCCCACTGAAGAACGGCCAGACGAGTAGGAACGGGAACGAAAAGAAGGTTCCTAGGACAAGCGCGCGGCGACGGAGTGTGAGTGAGCGCTTGTTTTACCTGCCTCTCAATTCCCCAGACAGTCAACCCGACAACACGCCCCTCAGGGAGAATCCCCTCGGGGTCAGTGGAGGCTACTGAAGAACTGAAGAGACGAGACAAAGCATCAGGCTTGGTGTTCTTAGAGCCCGGACGATAAGAAATCACGAACTCGAAACGAGCGAAAAACAGCGCCCAACGCGCCTGACGCGCATTAAGTCGTTTGGCAGAACGGATGTACTCAAGGTTCCTATGGTCAGTCCAAACGACAAAAGGAACGGTCGCCCCCTCCAACCACTGTCGCCATTCGCCTAGGGCTAACCGGATGGCGAGCAGTTCGCGGTTACCCACATCATAGTTACGTTCCGACGGCGACAGGCGATGAGAAAAATACGCGCATGGGTGGACCTTGTCGTCAGAGAGGGAGCGCTGAGAAAGAATGGCTCCCACGCCCACCTCTGACGCGTCAACCTCGACAACGAACTGTCTAGAGACGTCAGGTGTAACAAGGATAGGAGCGGATGTAAAACGATTCTTGAGGAGATCAAAAGCTCCCTGGGCGGAAACGGACCACTTAAAGCACGTCTTGACAGAAGTAAGGGCTGTGAGAGGAGCGGCCACCTGACCGAAATTACGGATGAAACGACGATAGAAGTTCGCGAAGCCGAGAAAGCGCTGCAGCTCGACGCGTGACTTAGGGACGGGCCAATCAATGACAGCTTGGACTTTAGCGGGATCCATCTTAATGCCTTCAGCGGAAACAACAGAACCGAGAAATGTGACGGAGGAGGCATGAAAAGTGCACTTCTCAGCCTTCACAAAAAGACAATTCTCTAAAAGGCGCTGGAGGACACGTCGAACGTGCTGAACATGAATCTGGAGTGACGGTGAAAAAATCAGGATATCGTCAAGGTAAACGAAAACAAAGATGTTCAGCATGTCTCTCAGGACATCATTGACTAATGCCTGAAAGACAGCTGGAGCGTTAGCGAGGCCGAAAGGAAGAACCCGGTATTCAAAGTGCCCTAACGGAGTGTTAAACGCCGTCTTCCACTCGTCCCCCTCCCTGATGCGCACGAGATGGTAAGCGTTACGAAGGTCCAACTTAGTGAAAAACCTGGCTCCCTGCAGGATCTCGAAGGCTGAAGACATAAGAGGAAGCGGATAACGATTCTTAACTGTTATGTCATTCAGCCCTCGATAATCTATGCAGGGGCGCAGAGACCCGTCCTTCTTCTTGACAAAAAAAAAACCCGCTCCGGCGGGAGAGGAGGAGGGGACTATGGTACCGGCGTCAAGAGCTACAGACAAATAATCCTCGAGAGCCTTACGTTCGGGAGCCGACAGAGAGTATAGTCTACCCCGGGGGGGAGTGGTTCCCGGAAGGAGATCAATACTACAATCATACGACCGGTGTGGAGGAAGAGAGGTGGCCCTGGACCGACTGAACACCGTGCGCAGATCGTGATATTCCTCCGGCACCCCTGTCAAATCACCAGGCTCCTCCTGTGAAGAAGAGACAGAGGAAACAGGAGGGATAGCAGACATTAAACATTTCACATGACAAGAGACGTTCCAGGAGAGGATAGAATTACTAGACCAATTAATGGAAGGATTATGACAAACTAGCCAGGGATGGCCCAAAACAACAGGTGTAAAAGGTGAACGAAAAATCAAAAAAGAAATGGTTTCGCTATGATTACCAGAAACAGTGAGGGTTAAAGGTAGCGTCTCACGCTGAATCCTGGGGAGAGGACTACCATCCAGGGCGAACAAGGCCGTGGACTCCCTTAACTGTCTGAGAGGAATGTCATGTTCCCGAGCCCAGGTCTCGTCCATAAAACAGCCCTCCGCCCCAGAGTCTATTAAGGCACTGCAGGAAGCTGACGAACCGGTCCAGCGTAGATGGACCGACAAGGTAGTGCAGGATCTTGAAGGAGAGACAGGAGTAGTAGCGCTCACCAGTAGCCCTCCGCTTACTGATGAGCTCTGGCTTTTACTGGACATGAAGTGACAAAATGACCAGCAGAACCGCAATAGAGACAGAGGCGGTTGGTGATTCTCCGTTCCCTCTCCTTAGTCGAGATGCGGATACCTCCCAGCTGCATAGGCTCAGCTCCCGAGCCGGCAGAGGAAGATGGTAGTGATGCGGAGAGGGGGGCAACGGAGAACGCGAGCTCCTTTCCACGAGCTCGGTGACGCAGATCAACCCGTCGCTCAATGCGAATAGCGAGTTCAATCAGGGAATCCACGCTGGAAGGGACCTCCCGGGAGAGAATCTCATCCTTTACCTCAGCGCGGAGACCCTCCAGAAAACGAGCGAGCAAAGCCGGCTCGTTCCAGCCACTGGAGGCAGCAAGAGTGCGAAACTCAATAGAGTAGTCTGTTATGGATCGATTACCTTGACATAGGGAAGACAGGGCCCTGGAAGCCTCCTCCCCAAAAACAGATCGATCAAAAACCCGTATCATCTCCTCCTTAAAGTCCTGATACTGGTTAGTACACTCAGCCCTTGCCTCCCAGATTGCCGTGCCCCACTCACGAGCCCGTCCAATAAGGAGAGATATGACGTAGGCGACACGAGCAGTGCTCCTGGAGTAAGTGTTGGGCTGGAGAGAAAACACAATATCACACTGGGTGAGGAACGAGCGGCATTCAGTGGGCTCCCCAGAGTAACACGGCGGGTTATTGATTCTGGGCTCCGGAGATTCGAAAGCCCTGGAAGTGGCCGGTGGATCGAGGCGGAGATGGTGAACCTGTTCTGTGAGGTTGGAGACTTGGGTGGCCAGGGTCTCAACGGCATGTCGAGCAGCAGACACTTCCTGCTCGTGTCTGCCTAGCATCGCTCCCTGGATCCCGACGGCTGAGTGGAGAGGATCCGAAGTCGCTGGGTCCATTCTTGGTCGGATTCTTCTGTTATGGTGAGTGAATGAGGACCCAAAAGCGAACTAACTTAAACAGAGCTTCTTTAATAACCAAACATAGGTAGGCTCAGATAGACCGGCAGATTCCGACAGGACAGGACAAGGTTACAGCAAACATGACGATAGTCTGGCTCAGGCATGAAACACAAACAAGAATCCGACAAGGACAGGAACAGAAACAGAGAGAGATATAGGGACCTAATCAGAGGGAAAAAGGGAACAGGTGGGAAACGGGGTGAATGGGTAGTTAGAGGAGACAAGGAACAGCTGGGAGAAAGCGGGGGAGAAAAGGTAACCTAACAACGACCAGCAGAGGGAGACAGGGTGAAGGGAAAGGACAGAGACAAGACACAACATGACATAATTAACATCCAAACACATTAACCGTTACTCTCTCACAGGAATTCCACCAAAGGTCCGTATGTAGCCAAACGTAGCTGCTGCTCATTCCGTTTGCTTGAAAATGGATTAATGGTTAAAAAGTAAAGCTCGCGTCCATAGAGACACATACCAGCTCTACTGGTAGTACTGCTACTGTTCTGCTTCCACGAGCACATCCAATGCTAGCATCACTAATTCTACATTTGTAGTTAGCCCAGCTAGCATGGACACTGACAGTTGTGAATCTGATGAAGCCCGAAGAGCTACTGCTCCCTTACCCGGGAAAGCACCGAACAACAGACAGGGACGTTCAGCCATCGAAGAGGAGCAAATATGATGAGAACTACATTGATTTGGGGTTCAGTTATATTGCGAGTAGAGCCTTTCCTCAGCCACAGTATGTTATATGTGCAAAATTACTATCTCACAACTCGAGAAAACCTTCACTCTTGCACAAAACATGCCAATTTGAAAAATAAGCCACAGGAGTTTCTGGAGCGAGAATTAAGATGACTTTCGAGTAGTGAAACATGTATAAAAGCAACAGATACCATTAATAAGACGGGGCTAGAAGCGTCTTATATGGTGAGCTTCCGAGTGGCTAGGATAGGCAAGACCCATGCTATTGTGGAGGACTTCATTATTTTTGGTGCCACGGATATGGCTGGGACAATGCTGGGGGGAAATGCCCCAAAAAACTATACAGACAATATCTTCTTCAAACAACACCGTTTCATGACGCATCAGTGACATGGCAGGAGATGTTTTGAAACAATTACTGCTTTGCATACAAGCCAGTAAATTCTATGCATTACAGCTGGATGACAGGAGATGTTTAAAGTACTGTACCGCTTTGTGACATCAAATGGACTTTGGTGGTCAAGATGTGTTGGTACCTGTACTGATGGTGCAAAAGCCATGACAGGGAGACATAGTGGAGTGACAACGCATGTGCAAGCAGTTTCTCCAGACGTTACTTGGGTACACTGCAGCATCCACCGAGAGGCTCTTGCTGCCAAGGGAATGCCCGACTGCTTAAAAGACGTTTTGGACACTACAGTGAAAATGGTTAACTTTGTTAAAGCAAGGCCCCTGAACTCTCGTGTATTTTCTGCATTATACAATGATATGGGCAAAAAACACCAACAGAAAAACACCAAAAGAAAGATGTCCAGGGTCCCTGCTCATCTGCATGAACGTGCCTTAGGAGGCATGAGGACTGCAGATGTGGCCAGGGCAATAAATTACAATGTCCATACTGTGAGACGCCTTCGTTGGAGGCTCCGGACTGGGGACCGTCGCTGGTGGCTCCTTTCCCTGGATCGTCACTGCAGGCTTTGTGCCATGAATCATCACTGCAGGCTCCGGGCCATGGATGAATCACTGGAGGCTTCGTGCCATGTATCATCCCTGGAGGCTTCGTGCCATGGATAATCACTGGAGGCTTCGTGCCATGGATCATCACTGGAGGCTTCGGGCCATGGATCATCACTGGAGGCTTCGTACGTGGAGCTGGAAGCCTGGTACATGGAGCTGCCACAATGCGTCCTGGCTGGATACCCACTCTAGCTCGGTGAGTGTGGAGAGCTGGCACAGGATGCACTGGGCTAAGAAGGCGCACTGTAGGCATAGTGCGCATAGCCGGCGCAGGATATACTGGGCCGTGGAGGCAAACTGGAGGTTTGGAGCGTAGAGCTGGCACAACGCATCCTGGCTGAATACCCCCTGTAGCACGGCAAGTGCGGGGAGCTGGCACAGGCCGCACTGGGTTGTGATGGCAAACTGGGGATATCGTGCGTAGAGCTGGCGCAGGATATCCTGCGCTGAAGAGACGCACCGGAGACCAGGAGCGCTGAGCCTGCACAATCCATCCTGGCTGAATGCCCACTTTAGCACGGCAACTGCGGGGAGCTTGCACAGAACGCACCGGGCTATGGATGCACACTGAAGACGTGGCACTTGAACCGTGACCAACTCAACTCATTGTATTTACAGGGAGTTGGTTCTCGTTCACCCCTTAGTTCCGTTCGTTCCGCTCGCTCCGCTCACCAGCCCATGTGCCTCCTTCCCAAAAAATTATGTTTTGAGGCTTTCTCTCTTGCTTCCGTCCTTGCCATGACTCCTGGTATCGCCGCTGTTCCTCCCTTGTTGCTTCTGCCTGTTTCCACGGCAGGCTCTCATGCCCTGCCATTACCTCCTCCCATGTCCATGATGTCCTCCACTCCGGGGCACACTGCTTGGTCCGTTGGACACAAACCGAACGTAAAGCTAGTCATGCACAAAGCAACAAACAAAGACAAGTGTAGGAAAAAGGTTCTACCTAAGTATGATCCCCAATCAGAGACAACGATAGACAGCTGCCTCTGATTGGGAACCACACTCGGCCAAAAACAAAGAAACAGAAAACATAGAATGCCCACCCAAATCAAACCCTGACCTAACCAAATAGAGAAATAAAAAGGCTCTCTAAGGTCAAGGTGTGACAGGTGTATTCATTCCGCTGTTGAAAAACGAAAGCAAACTGAACGAAACAGGGATAAACATACCTGAATTTGGCCAATAGAAACAGTTTGCAACTGTTGGACTAATTATTACACCCTAGATCAGCTAGATGCAAGCAAGAGTGTGCAAGGCAGTTTTGAATGTGTTACGTCTGTCCATGTGTCACTGTCTGTCACCTCAAATTTTTCTCTTGAGTTGTGTACCTGTAGCACGGCAAGTGCTACATAGTGCTAAACTATCATTCATAGGCTAGGTTGTAGCAACCTCATTATGGGTATAGGGAACATTTGAGAATCATGTAGAAGCCTGAACCTTTCGCTGTTACATTGAACTGGGTGAATGGAATATGAATGACAGTCATCCAAAGGGGGGCAACTTTCACCGGGACGGGGGGACATGTCCCCCCCACATTCTGAGATTGCATTTTTGTCCCTCCCAGTTTTATCATTGCAATGTGATACAAAACAAGGTAACGGTGTGCTTTAGGACCATGTGAACGCTGTAATGCGAGCTGTAATCAATTATGAACTGGGTGAATGGAATATGAATGACATTCATCCAAAGGGGGGCAACTTTCACCGGGACGCGGGGACATGTCCCCCCCACATTCTGAGATTGCACTTTTGTCCCTCCCAGTTTTATCATTGCAATGTGATACAAAACAAGGTAACGGTGTGCTTTAGGACCATGCGAACGCTGTAATGCGAGCTGTAATCAATTATGCCCCCCCCCACTTCTAAAACTAACGTCGCACCCCTGGTCATCCAATATTCTGTAATAGAAATAAGGCCATGTTCATGAAAAGGAAAAATCGTCCTCCCTTATCTTAAACTGCACCGACCGCCACTATTGAAATTAGAATATGAAATTGCAATGTGTTTGACATTATGATATTACTGGACGACTGAGGCAGGCTCCTTCTGTGGTTATTTTCATGTGAAGATATGTTTAATCTCCATTTTAGGGAAACATTTTAACGTTTTTCTATAATTTCTGTTTTTGTTCCTTTCTGATTATTTTCTTCTGAAAATATGTTCTCTCCATTTTATGGGAAAATGGAAACTATTTTCTACAATTTCAGTTTTGTTCCCGAACTTCAAACATTTTATAAACCTTTCACCAATATTGCAAGATTGGCACCTTTGAATGATCCAAATACCAATAAAACTAGAGACAACATTATTGGATCTGAGATGGGAAGCACAGTGTCTCATATGAAGCTATTGCCCCATAAGCTAGGATGGAGGAATTAATCAGAATTATACTCTAGGCAATAAGGTCAATGCAAAATGTATTACTATACTTGTTGGCTCTTATTGGAACCGTATGTGTTTCCTCTGCAGATAGACAGGAAAATAGGTTTATGGCTTATGTCTTATTGCCCAGCACTATATTGAGTCCTGCACTGTCCTGGGGTGGATGTGAGAGGTAACCTCTAACCCACAGGCTTCCAACTGGATTGGTGTGATGAATTCTTAAAGCAATAGAACAATGAGAATAGTAGGGCTTTTCCACTGTGGCACTGGTGTTATACTCAGGACATTGATGTTGTTTCTCCTACCAAAAATGATGCTATAGGCCTATGGAAAGGTTACAAAAAGTTGGTATACAAGATTACATTTAACATTCTCTCCAATACAGTCTGTTTGTTAAAGAAACAAATACACTGGATCTTGCACAACATCTTTGGTTAGTAAATTAACAGCCAGGCAGCAGGCTCTTAATGCAGGCTATGGCTGGTAACAGACAGTCTGGGTATGGCGCTTGTCCTCAATCAGGGTTAACGATGTCTATCTAAAGTGCTTTGTACACCTTTAGTAAAACTGGTTCAAGCAAGTATTACCGTGTTAACATTTCTGATTCATATATTTGGCTTGGTACTCGAATAGCATATGTTGCCACATGGTCCTTTCCATCAGTCTCCTCCAAATGTAGTGAATTCACATTCATTTTCCCCTATAAAGTCGTGGGCATCTATTTGGATTTGCATGATGTCACAGGGGCCACATGGGCACTTTCTGAAGAAGTCTGCTCCTGCTCTGCAGCTCTACTAGGGATTGCTGCAACAGCTGTTTCCCTACATCTCAGTGCCTCTAATGTGCCGCTAAACTTCATGGGGCAGAACAGCTTGCTCCATTCTGTTCTGTTGCAATAGACTTGTGGGGGGACTTGTGTACACTTGTCCCAAAATCTACCTTGATTAAAAGGAGGAATGGAACATTTACAGTACCAGTCAAAAGTTTCGACACACCTACTCATTCAAGGGGTTTCCTTAATTTGAAATAATACATATGGAATCATGTAGTAACCAAAACATTTGCCACACTTTGCCTTGTGACAGCTTTGCACACTCTTGGCATTCTCTCAACCAGTGTGGGTGTGCTTTGTTGGTGACACTGTCAGTGATTTATTTAGAATTCAAGGCACACTTAACCAGTATGGCTACCACAGCATTCTGTAGCGATACGCCATCCAATCTGGTTTGCGCTTAGTGGGACTATAATTTGTTGTTCAACAGGACAATGACCCAACACACCTCCAGGCTGTGTAAGGGCTATTTGACCAAGAAGGAGAGTGATGGAGTGCTGCATCAGATGACCTGGCCTCCACAATCACCCAACCTCAAACCAATATAGATGGTTTGGGATGAGTTGGACCGCAGAGTGAAGGAAAAGCATCCAACAAGTGCTCAGCATATGTGGGAACTCCTTCAAGCATTCCAGGTGAAGCTGGTTGAGAGAATGCCAAGAGTGTGCAAAGGTGTCATCAAGGCAAAGGGTGGCTACTTTTTTGGTTACTACATGATTCCATATGTGTTATTTCATAGTTTTGATGTCTTCACTATTATCCTGCAATGTATAAAACAGTTAAATAAAATAAAGTAAAACCCTTGAATGAGTAGGTGTGTACAATCGTTTGACTGGTATTGTATGTTTCTTTCCTTTTTTGTATAGACCATCATTTGGTTGCACATCACTATTGTAGATTGCCCTCCACTGCAGGTGATATTGTATTGAATAGGTTTTTCATACCATCTACTGTATATCAATACTGTATCATACCCCCTATCCCAACTGCATGTTATATTTCTTTGCACTCTTTCCTTTCTCCATACAACTTTTGATCAAGCACACATTTTGTTGGACTCACCAGGAGTTTTCAAATGCTTTATTTTCATTTGCATTTTTTTAATTGAACCTTTATTTAACTAGGCAAGTCAGTTAGAACAAATTCTTATTTACAATGACGGCCTACCTCATGAAGCTGGATGAGAGAATATATACACAAAGAAAAAGGTACAAAAGTCATTCAAAATAAAAAGGAAGCCTGTGCCATAGCGGTCTTCTATACCAGAGCTTTGGCTTCTTCACAGAGTAACTTTGTCTACGTCCCAAACTGCACCATATTCCCTAAATAGTGCACTACTTTTGACAAGGGCTCAAAAGTTGTGCACTATATAGGGAATAGCGAGTCATTTGAGACATTAAAGATCTGTGCAGAATGCAAAAAATCATATTTTTCTAGAGCTCTACAGTATCAAAAACTTGGCCTTCTTATTTTACTTTCCTGAGTCAATACCCAGACTATTGCACGTGTATTGATTGACACTAGTTTGTTTCATGCTCATCTCCAGACTCCAAGCATATGTTTGAAAGGCAATTTTCAACCTGTCCCAAAACACACATTAGCCGATACACCAGAGAATAATACATGTGCTGAATGTTTGTTTGCATAATCCAATGTACATGCTAGCTTGCTAAATTGTTTGTTGAGGCATATCCCTCTGTTTTCTTAATGGTAGACTGTAAATCCTTTGGTCTCAAGTTATCACTATTTAATAAGTCTAGGAAGTACAGTTTAACTATTGTATTGTAGTAATTACGATGCACATACAACAGTAACCTTAATCATTATCTTTATCCTACCAGCACACTGCTAATCATTCATTTAAACTACAAAATAGTTGGTAGATCACTACAACACGGTACAATATTAATTAGTAATATTAATTCCCCATCACACAGGCACGTACCATATACAGTACTGTACTATCAAATATATTCAGCATCAAGCTCAAGTTTTGTTCTCTCTTTACCCTATGCACATTTGGGATTTGTGTATCTCCAACAGAGATAAATAATGTACATTCAACAAAGAAACAGAACTGAGGTAAAACAGGTAAAAATAGCAGCTACAGATATCAAACTTGATCATGGAGGCTTACAGATCTAGGATCTTAATTTGATCACTCTTTTGGTTCTGAGAATTTGCAAATCCTGCAAATCTGGAAATGCAAACGTGTTGTCACGGTTGTTGTAATGAGGAGACCAAGGCGCAGCGTGGTAAGCGTACATACTTCTTTAATAAAGAAAGAACACTGAACAAACTATGCAAAATGAACCGTGAAGCTAATATGGCTAGTGCAGACAGGCAACTAAACATAGAAGAAGATCCCACAAAATACCCAAGGAATATGGCTGCCTAAACATGGTCCCCAATCAGAGACAACGATAAACAGCTGCCTCTGATTGAGAACCAATCTAGGCAACCATAGACATATAAACACCTAGACTTACAAAACCCCTAGACATACAAAAACCCCTAGACAATACAAAAACTAAACAAACCACCCTCGTCACACCCTGACCTAACCAAAATAATAAAGAAAACAAAGATAACTAAGGGCAGGGCGTGACACGTGTAGTGTATTTGAGTTATAAAAAGGCTTCTAAAGTTTGTAATTCCCACTTTGAAATTTCAGACTTAATTTGTCCAAATGAAAAATGTATCAACCCCTAAAAAAACGTCCATTATTTATAATCCACAGAATAATTCACATTTCCTGTAAATCCAGAATTATTTTCCTAATGTAGGAAACTGGCTCAAATTTAGATGCTATTGCTGTATTTGATGCTAAAGGAATGTCAGGACAAAGGGAAATCACAGATATGCAAATAATAGCCTTGGTGCTAGTCTGCATGTATTTGTCAATGTCTTTTTTTGTGCTGGTCTCTCTCTCTCTCTCTCTCTCTCTCTCTCTCTCTCTCTCTCTCTCTCTCTCCTCACACACAGAGGCATGCAGGCCAGTTCACACACAAGCACACACAAACAGTTAAGTGAGGCCCCACTGTGGTATGGATTTGTTTGAGAAATGTGAGATCATGAATATTTGATTGTACATTTCCCCGCTTCAACAATGGAGTTCAGCAATTCCTGCCCAATTACTGTATGTGAACAGCAGTGAGCCAATGAGGAGCTCTCGCGTGTGTGTGTGTGTGTGTGTGTGTGTGTGTGTGTGTGTGTGTGTGTGTGTGTGTCGCTTGATGGGTGATATACATTCTCCATGGCTTTATGTCTCCATGACTATATATATTATGTTAAAATTACATCTGAGCTGCTCATGACCTGAGAATTAGGTCTTATCCTGGAAATGCACTGTACAATAATCCTTAAGGCTTAACTAAACGCAAAATGATTTGAACAACCTTTACTGACAGGAAAGATAAAATAAAGGATTTGCTAAGTTTAACATTTAAGAAAAGAGGTGTGAAGTGGAAAATGAATCATGAAGCACCGTATGGGCGTATCAGTTGTATATTCTGTATTTGAATAAATAGGGACTTGGAAAGTTGTATACTTGGGTTGAAACTTTAGATGATAATACTTTTGGTGCAGTGTGCTTTTCATTTCCTTACCTTTACTGGTAATTGTATGGAATAGTAATTTCAAGAGTGTTTGCAATTTCAATAAATCACTGGCCATTTTATGAGCAGATTGGAGTTGGATATATTAATTTTATAATAAGATTTTGCAGCACTTCATAAAATGGTAGATGAAACCTATTGCTCTCTCGTTCTCGAACCAATGAAAATAAGCTTGCTTGCTTTAAAGAGCGGTCTGCTTTCTGTTCAAGCAGACATAAGCCTAGGAGAAGGTCACTTACAAAGAGACCATGAATACATCTTCAGGTGACTGAGTAGAAAAGTACAGGTAGAAGGAATGAAGCCAATGTGGAATAAATGGTGATGTTGTCAAGTAAGTAGTTTATTGTGAAAGAGCTCTGTGGGACAAATCATGCCTTTGCCCTGAATTTAGTCTTCCCTTTACATTTTCACGTGAGTGACAACATATTGTGATTGATAGTCAGACCCAGAGGCCATACTCCGACTCCATCCTCACCACTAGTCAGTCAAAACGGTTAAACCTTCTAGCAAATGCTTAACACATTCTGGCACGTCACACAATCCCTCAACCTCATCTCAGACAGGATATACAGTGCATTCAGAAAGTATTCAGACCCTTTGACTTTTTCCACATTTTGTTATGTTACAGCCTTATTCTAAAATGGATTAAAAAAAAATATGTCCTCAATCTACACACAATACCCCATAATGACAAAGTGAAAACACATTTCATTTATTTTTTGCAAATTTATTACAAATCATAAACAGAAATACCTTATTTATATAAGTATTCAGACCCTTTTCTGTGAGACCCGAAATTGAGCGCAGGTGCAGTCTGTTTCCATTGATCATCCTTTAGACGTTTTTACAACTTGATTGGAGTCCACCTGTGGTAAATTAAATTGATTGGACATGATCTGAAAAGGCACACACCTGTCTATATAAATCCTCAAAGTTGGCAGGATTAAACTGGTCCAAAAGGCTTCTTAATAGCTTCTACCCCCAAGCCATAAGACTCATGGGAACAGCTACTTAAAGGGCTACCCAGACTATTTGCATTACCCCCCCACCCCCTCTTTTATGCTGCTGCTACTCCCTGTTTATTATCTATGCATAGTCACTTTAACTCTACCTACATGTACAGTGGGGAATACAAGTATTTAATGCAATAAAATGCAAATGAATTACTTAAAAATCATACAATGTGATTTTCTGGATTTTTTTTTTTAGATTCCGTCTCTCACTATTGAAGTGTACCTATGATAAAAATTACAGACCTCTACATGCTTTGTAAGTAGGAAAACCTGCAAAATCGGCAGTGTATCAAATACTTGTTCTCCCCACTGTACATATTACCTCAATTACCTCGACTAACCAGTGCCCCCGCACATTGACTCTGTACCGGTACCCCCTGTACATGGCCTTGTTATCGTTATTTTACTGCTGCTGTTTAACTATTTGTTACTTTTATTTTATATTTTTGACTTAATTTTTCTTAAAACTGAATTGTTGGTTAAGGGCTTATATTCTCAGCGCATGTGACAAATACAATTTGATTTGATTTGACAGTGCATGTCAGAGCAAAAACCATGAGATCGAGGGAATTGTCCGTAGTGCCCCGAGACAGGGTTGTGTCGGCACAGATCTAGGGAAGGGCACCAAAACATTTCTGCAGCATTGAAGGTCGCCAAGAACACAGTGGACTCCATTATTGTTAAATGGAAGAAGTTTGGAACCACCAAGACTCTTCCTAGAGCTGGCCACCCGGCCAAACTGAGCAATCTGCGGAGAAGGGCCTTGGTCAGACCAAGAACCCGATAGTCACTCGGACAGAGTTCCAGAGTTCCTCTTTGGAGATGGGAGAACCTCCCAGAAGGACAACCATCTCTGTAGCACTCCACCAATCAGGCCTTTACGGTAGAGTGGCCAGGCCAGAGCCCGGACTTGAACCCAATAGCTGTGCAGTGACGCTTCCTATCCAACCTGACAGAGCTTGAGAGGATCTGAAGAGAAGAATGGGAGAAACGCCCTAAATACAGGTGTGCCAAGCTTGTAGCATCATACCCAAGTCTTGAGGCTGTAATCACTGCCAAAGGTGCTTCAATGAAGTACTGAGTAAAGGGTCTTAGTACTTATGTAAATGTGATATCAGTTGTTTTTTTATTTGTGTTTTTGTGATAATTGTATTTTTTATAAATTAGCAAAAATGTCTAAAAACTCATTTTTGCTTTGTCATTATGGGGCATTGTGTATAGATCATTTCCCTCCCTAATCAATTTAAACAATTTTTGAATAAGACTGCAATGTAACAAAATGTGGAAAAAGTCAAAGGGTCTGAATAGTTTCCGAATGCACTGTATAATCCTGGTTTTCAGTATCTGCATTTTGAGATGTATGCCGTAAGAGGTCGTTATAACATTTTTGTCACATTACCATTCATCACAACAGAGCATCTCCCAACTTATCAATTAAACTGCTGCCATCTCTGAATGTACAGTATCTGACATACTAATCCGTGTCAAATGCCTGCTATTCTGTGATTATCAGGCAAGAGCTCTGTGGGTCCCAGGGAGAGGTTTGAGAACCATTGAGAGGTATCATGCAGTATGTGTGTCGTGTGTTGGATGTGTCTGAACGTTTCACACAACCCTGTTCGAAAGGTGCATCTCCATAGCGGTCAATAAATGATGGTCTTCTTGATTATGTGTAACATCAGTATTCAAAGATCTACTCTTTACAAATCATATTCAAACTTTGAGATTAGAATTAGACTTACATACAGCACAATGTCAAGATAAAAATACAACCTACATGACTGATAGAAAATAAAATGTACATTTTAAAATATTCTTTGAAACAATGCCAAATATGAGTGGAAACTCTCCCTTTCTTCTAGCCTTAGAGTGAGTCGTTGCATCAAAAGCACAGAGCTGTGGGTAAAAAACAACAACAACAACAAGATAAATAAATAAAAGAATGCACCGCTCAGTTTTTAATTTGCCCCCGAGATGCATTACAAGGCTGCGTTTATTTCCCAGTAATAAAGTGAGGTGTGCAGAAAGAGGTAATACCTTAATTATTGCCATCCAAGTATATCTTAGAGGTCATTATATTCCGCTTTCCGAGTCTAACTGAAGTACTTAGGCAAACAAATTATAAGTGCAATGTTAACACAAGGTGAAACCGATTCTCAGACAGAAACAGCAAAATGTGTTTACAGTTTCTCAAAAGCAGCAGGTGGCTATAACTCTAATCAACAACCATAAGCTATTCAAACAACTAGAGCATATGGAAAATTGACACACTGTCCCCTTCTAACAATCCATGTCTTTATTCAAGCAATTTAAAACATCTAAAGTGAATGAAGCCAAATGTTAGTAGTTAATTAAATTATCTTAGACCAGGGGGCATTGATAGAGGTTAATAAAACATAAATACACAAAGGCTTCATGCTATTGTCAAGCGGTTAGACCTTTCCCCTATGGCTTGCCAAAGAGATCCTGGTAAAACAATAGTACAGTCATTATTCCCCATTAAAAGCTCTCACCAAACAAAACCTTTGTGTGAGTCTGAGTCCCAAAGGGCACCTTATTCCCTACATAGTGCAGTACTTTTGACCATAGTGCACTACTACTGACTCAGCTTCTGTGTAAGAGATAGACATCAATAGAACTATAGTGACTGGTCTGCGTCCTTTGGGACCAGCTCGGCGATAACGGTGTAAATTAAAACCTGCCTTGTCTTTGCAATATAAACACGTCTGTAGTTTGCTGAGATAATTTTTTTGTTGTTGTTCATCCCTCACCCGCAAAGAGAAGTTATTCATATGACTTCCGGCACCGACAGAGATGGCCGCCTCGCTTCGCGTTCCTAGGAAACTATGCAGTGTTTTGGTTTTTTACGTGTTATTTCTTACATTAGTACCCCAGGTCATCTTAGGTGTCATTACATACAGTCGAGAAGAACTACTGAATATAAGATCAGCATCAACTCACCATCAGTACTACCAAGAATATGTTTTTCGCGACGCGGATCCTGGTTTCTGCCTTTCACCCAGGACAACGGAGTGGATTCCATGCAGCGACCCAAAAAAAAAACAACTCCGAAAAAGAGGGAAACGAGGCGGTCTTCTGGTCAGACTCCGGAGACGGGCACACCGTGCACCACTCCCTAGCATTCTTCTTGCCAATGTCCAGTCTCTTGACAACAAGGTTGATGAAATCCGAGCAAGGGTAGCATTCCAGAGGGACATCAGACTGTAATGTTCTTTGCTTCACGGAAACGTGGCTCACTGGAGAGACTCTATCCGAAGCGGTGCAGCCAACGGGTTTCTCCACACATCGCGCAGACAGAAACAAACATCTTTCTGGTAAGAAGAGGGGAGGGGGCGTATGCCTCATGGCCAACGTGACATGGTGTGATGAAAGAAACATACAGGAACTCAAATCCTTCTGTTCACCTGATTTAGAATTCCTCACAATCAAATGTAGACCGCATTATCTACCAAGAGAATTCTCTTCGATTATAATCACAGCCGTATATATCTCCCCCCAAGCAGACACATCGATGGCTCTGAACGAACTTTATTTAACTCTTTGCAAACTGGAAACCATTCATCCGGAGGCTGCATTCATTGTAGCTGGGGATTTTAACAAGGCTAATCTGAAAACAAGACTCCCTAAATTTTATCAGCATATCGATTGTGCAACCAGGGGTGGAAAGACCTTGGATCATTGTTACTCTAACTTCCGCGACGCATATAAGGCCCTGCCCCGCCCCCCTTTCGGAAAAGCTGACCATGACTCCATTTTGTTGATCCCTGCCTACAGACAGAAACTAAAACAAGAGGCTCCCACTCTGAGGTCTGTCCAACGCTGGTCCGACCAAGCTGACTCCACACTCCAAGACTGCTTCCACCACGTGGACTGGGACATGTTTCGTATTGCGTCAGACAACAACATTGACGAATACGCTGATTCGGTGTGTGAGTTCATTAGAACGTGCGTTGAAGATGTTGTTCCCATAGCAACGATTAAAACATTCCCTAACCAGAAACCGTGGATTGATGGCAGCATTCGCGTGAAACTGAAAGCGCGAACCACTGCTTTTAATCAGGGCAAGGTGTCTGGTAACATGACCGAATACAAACAGTGCAGCTATTCCCTCCGCAAGGCTATCAAACAAGCTAAGCGTCAGTACAGAGACAAAGTAGAATCTCAATTCAACGGCTCAGACACAAGAGGCATGTGGCAGGGTCTACAGTCAATCACGGACTACAGGAAGAAATCCAGCCCAGTCACGGACCAGGATGTCCTGCTCCCAGGCAGACTAAATAACTTTTTTGCCCGCTTTGAGGACAATACAGTGCCACTGACACGGCCTGCAACGAAAACATGCGGTCTCTCCTTCACTGCAGCCGAGGTGAGTAAGACATTTAAACGTGTTAACCCTCGCAAGGCTGCAGGCCCAGACGGCATCCCCAGCCGCGCCCTCAGAGCATGCGCAGACCAGCTGGCCGGTGTGTTTACGGACATATTCAATCAATCCCTATACCAGTCTGCTGTTCCCATATGCTTCAAGAGGGCCACCATTGTTCCTGTCCCAAGAAAGCTAAGGTAACTGAGCTAAACGACTACCGCCCCGTAGCACTCACTTCCGTCATCATGAAGTGCTTTGAGAGACTAGTCAAGGACCATATCACCTCCACCCTACCTGACACCCTAGACCCACTCCAATTTGCTTACCGCCCAAATAGGTCCACGGACGATGCAATCTCAACCACACTGCACACCGCCCTAACCCATCTGGACAAGAGGAATACCTATGTGAGAATGCTGTTCATTGACTACAGCTCGGCATTCAACACCATAGTACCCTCCAAGCTCGTCATCAAGCTCGAGACCCTGGGTCTCGACCCCGCCCTGTGCAACTGGGTACTGGACTTCCTGACGGGCCGCCCCCAGGTGGTGAGGGTAGGCAACAACATCTCCTCCCCGCTGATCCTCAACACTGGGGCCCCACAAGGGTGCGTTCTGAGCCCTCTCCTGTACTCCCTGTTCACCCACGACTGCGTGGCCACGCACGCCTCCAACTCAATCATCAAGTTTGCGGACGACACAACAGTGGTAGACTTGATTACCAACAACGACGAGACGGCCTACAGGGAGGAGGTGAGGGCCCTCGGAGTGTGGTGTCAGGAAAATAACCTCACACTCAACGTCAACAAAACTAAGGAGATGATTGTGGACTTCAGGAAACAGCAGAGTGAACACCCCCCTATCCACATCGATGGAACAGTAGTGGAGAGGGTAGCAAGTTTTAAGTTCCTCGGCATACACATCACAGACAAACTGAATTGGTCCACTCACACAGACAGCATTGTGAAGAAGGCGCAGCAGCGCCTCTTCAACCTCAGGAGGCTGAAGAAATTCGGCTTGTCACCAAAAGCACTCACAAACTTCTACAGATGCACAATCGAGAGCATCCTGGCGGGCTGTATCACCGCCTGGTACGGCACCTGCTCCGCCCTCAACCGTAAGGCTCTCCAGAGGGTGGTGAGGTCTGCACAACGCATCACCGGGGGCAAACTACCTGCCCTCCAGGACACCTACACCATCCGATGTCAAAGGAAGGCCATAAAGATCATCAAGGACATCAACCACCCAAGCCACTGCCTGTTCACCCCGCTATCATCCAGAAGGCGAGGTCAGTACAGGTGCATCAAAGCTGGGACCGAGAGACTGAAAAACAGCTTCTATCTCAAGGCCATCAGACTGTTAAACAGCCACCACTAACATTGAGTGGCTGCTGCCAACACACTGACACTGACTCAACTCCAGCCACTTTAATAATGGGAATTGATGGGAAATGATGTAAATATATCACTAGCCACTTTAAACAATGCTACCTTATATAATGTTACTTACCCTACATTATTCATCTCATATGCATACGTATATACTGTACTCTATATCATCGACTGTATCCTTATGTAATACATGTATCACTAGCCACTTTAACTATGCCACTTTGTTTACATACTCATCTCACATGTATATACTGTACTCGATACCATCTACTGTATCTTGCCTATGCTGCTCTATACCATCACTCATTCATATATCCTTATGTACATATTCTTTATCCCCTTACACTGTGTACAAGTAGTTTTGGAATTGTTAGTTAGATTACTTGTTGGTTATTACTGCATTGTCGGAACTAGAAGCACAAGCATTTCGCTACACTCGCATTAACATCTGCTAACCATGTGTATGTGACAAATAAAATTTGATTTGATTTGATTTATTCATGGCATTGTGTGTCCCAAATAGTACCCTATTCCTCATTTATCTTTGACAATGGCCCAAAGGCCTCTGGCTAAAAGTAGTGCACTAAATAAGGAATATGTTGCCCTTTGGGACATACAGAATAGAACGTATATTATAATCTATTATCTATTTTTATATATAAATGTTGAAAGAGTATAAATGTTGAAAAAATGTTCTTGAAGCTATTCTTGACCAGTAAATGTTAAAATACTGGTCAAGTGTAGCCTCAAGAACATTTTTTATGTAATAAATCATGATAACATGATTAATGCTAAGTAAAGGTCCTCAATAGTTTTTCAGGTGGTGGTGTAGTAAGTGCTTGATGTCTAGGATCTGTTGACATTGAATGAGGCTCACTGAAGAAGGCTCTTAAGCTATCCCTGATGCAGTGAAATAATAATCACATTAGAGTAGTTGGAACACAGTGAGATTCATTAATTTATTCTTCCAAAATACAATATTTCCTCAAATCATACTTCTCCTCATGGCTATTCCTATGGAGAGCAAATGCACCTAACCATATGAATACATTCCCCGGCTTGGCATCTTTAAGAAAACAGCTGGCTTTTTGCAGTTATTACTGTTATGATGGATATTTCAATTAAAAAGGTCTAGTAATATATCATATTTTTGGCATCCTCAACTCAACATATGGCATTAATTGTTGTAGTGGTGCAGCTATACAGTGGGAGATTGAACTGGAGGGAGAAGCCAATGGCCTTATTTTATGGTCAAGTGAATGGCACTGACACTGTGCATGCTTGCAAAAAAAACCTTTTGTTACTTTCTGAAAGCTGAAAATGGAGGTCTTCAACTTTTGGAAGAGCAAATATATTACTGAAGAATGAGACGCTGCAGTGTTTCTTTTAAAATGACTGTTGGAAATTAAATCATCTATTGACTCCTTAAACACTCTCTCTTAACACTGAAGTGACTTCATCAGTTGCCTGCTGGCTCCTCTGGCTTAGCCTGTCAACTTAAACAGGATTTTAGAAAATGCCTCCACCTCTCCAAGCAGTACTTACAGTTCTACACTCTTCAGCCTCTCACATGCAGCTGTGGTTAGCTAAGGTTTTTCGGCTCCATCTGTGCCGTTTCCAGTCTTCTCAGCTCTGCTTGACTGCATCCTCTGCTGGATCGTATGCTGTGCACATCACCTTCTTGGTCAAACAATCGATGCAAGCTGTACATTGATGTACAGGTATTTGGGGCAAGGTAATAGAGTGCAATTCCTCCTGCGAGTTAACTGGGGAGAATTCTCTGGGTATTGTTCCGGGAAACTTCATGGCTCATCTTGCCAGCTGCAACCTCCCTTTCTCATTCTCCAACGCTGTTTTCTCTCGAACTAGATAGCTCTCTGCCCTTTTCTTATCACCTTTTACTGACCTTCTGGATGTTTTACACACTTCCACACCATTATCACTCGCTGTTTGACTTTCCGTGAGCTATGTTGTTGACCAGTAACACATACATATATATATATATATATATATATGTATATATATATATATATATATATATATATATATAATATTTATAATATATACATTTAGTAATAATAGAATGCAGAAGTATCGGTAAATGTTTTCACCTTTCATTCAAACCAGGCCAAACATTTGTAGAGCATGTAGCTATGGCATATTTTGATGTCATTACGGGTGTTTGCTCAGTCATAATGTGGCCTAGTTAGGTTGATATTCATTGGCCGCCCATAGTGGTGGATGTATGCAAATGATCAGATTAGGGTTTCTGGTATGAGGTAGAGGTTATATGATACATTATTAAAAGCTAGCTGCTGGTTGCAAAATTCCATTCTTTCTAGTTGGATGATTCCTTGAAACAGATGGAAATAAGCAGGAAACCTTGAAACCTCCAAACAGCATTTCTGAAAAACCTGGGAATTTGGGGAAAATTACTAGAATTGTGCAACCCTTCTGCTATCTCAACAGCCTGTCCTAGTAATGGGAGTAGCAGTAACTGTCCTTGTGGATTAATGGCCTCACTCTCCAAGGGAGCCAACTATCTGAAAATGTATTTATTGGTGCAAGAATCCAACAGAAAACAGGTGCTAGCTAATTAAAGCTCCAACTGTAGCGAAGGACCTGTGCAGATTCATAATGAATTAATACGACCTAGGCATCTGTTGCCATAAACAACGACCAAAACATAACTACTCCAGTTGTAGGAAATTTTCATTGCACGTTGCTCTAAGGGTCAAGCCATAAACATAAGTCTCAAACATACTGGCTGGCACTCTCAAACATCTGAGGTTATTTGCCTTCACATATTCATTCAGATGAGTTATGATGCGTTCCTCTGGCAGATTTTGGAATGCCTTAGATTAATACGTCTGTATTTTGTTGTTTTGTTGTTACATTCAAGCTCTAGGGAGCAGAATATGCCATGTGCAGGTTTTCTTAAATTATTCATAATGTTTGTTATAGGCCCAAAACTGGTGTGCAAGCTTGGGATGTGCATGTCACTTATACACCTGTCATTCCAACAGCTGAACCATAATGCTAGCTCTAACATTCTACCTGTAACTGTTTCTTTGGTGGCCCTCAGGGGGAGAGTAGCTTTTGAAATTAAGTGAGAGCACTATAGGGACACTGTTTTTTCTGTCACCTCGTTAAGAACTGTAATGAATCCTGATACCGTTTTCTGATACCTCTTGTGCCTTCAGTAAGTAGTCATACCCCTTGACTTTTTCCACATTTTGTTGTGTAAGCCTGAATTGATTCAATTGAGATTTTTTTTTGTCGCTAGCCTATAGACAGTACCCCATAATGTCAAAGTGGAATTATGTTTTTAGACATTTTAACTAATTAATAAAAAATGAAAAGCTGAAATATCTTCAGTCAGTAAGTATTCAACCCCTTTGTTATGGCAAGCCTAAATAAGTTCAGGAGTAAACATGTGCTTAACCAATGTGGTGTCAGAGCATTTCGTATTATTCTGTACGTAAATCCAAGACACTCCATTTAGTAAGATGTGTTACGTTTCGTATGGTATGGTGCATGTCCATCACCCATTTCTTATGATATGTTACGAATTACAATTTGTATTATATGTTACAAATTTGCCAAACATACAATGTTGCTAATTTGAAAAATGTACAATATGTTACGAATATGAAAAACATATGGTATGTTACGAATTGTGGCTAGGTAGCTAACGTTAGATGGCTGGTTAACATTAGCAATGCTTGAGGTTGGGGTTTAGGGTTAAGTTTAGGAGTTAGGTTACAGGGTTAAGGTTATGGTTATGTTTATCTAAAAGGGTCAGGGGAAGGGTTAGATAAAAGGGTTAAGATTTGGGTTAGGGGAAGGATTAGCTAACATGCTAAGTAGTTGAACATTTGATAATTAGCTAAAATGAGAATTGATCTTGCAACCTTTGGGTAACCATATGTCTTATGTAACCATACCAAATGATACATATCACTGACATTTTCAACCTCTCCCTGAACGAGTCTGTAATACTTACATGTTTCAAGCAAACCACCATAGTCCCTGTGCCCAAGAAAGCAAAAGTAACCTGCCTAAATGACTACCGCCCCTTAGCACTCACGTCGGTAGCCATCAAGTGCTTTGAAAGGCTGGTCATGACTCGAATCAGCACCATCATCCCAGAAACCCTAGACCCACTCCAATTCACATACCGCCATAACAGATCCACAGATGACGCAATCTCAATCGCACTCCACACTGCCCTTTACCACCCAGACAAAAGGAACAGCTATGTGAGAATTCTGTTCATTGACTACAGCTCAGCGTTCAACACCATAGTACCCACAACGCTCTTCACCAAGCTCAAGACCCTGGGACTACACACCTTCCTCTGCAACTGGATCCTGGACTTCCTGATGGACCGCCCCCATGTGGTAAGGGTAGGCAACAACACATCTGCCACGCTAATCCTCAACACTGGGGCCCTTCAGGGGTGTGTGCTCAGTCCCCTCCTGTACTCCCTGTTCACCCACGACTGCGTGGCCAAGCACGACTCCAACACCATCATTAAGTTTGCTGACATAACAGATCACCAACAACGATGAGACAGCCTTTATGGAGGAAGTCAGAGACCTGGCAGTGTGGTGCCAGGACAACAACCTATCCTTAATGTGAGCAAGACAAAGGAGCTGATTGTGGAATACAGGAAAAGCAGGGCCGAACAGGCACCCATTAACATCGAAGGGGGTGTAGTGGAGCGGGTTGAGAGTTTCAAGTTCCTTGATGTCCACATCACCAACAAACTATCATGGTCCAAACACATCAAGACAGTCTTTAAAAGGGCATGAGAACACATTTTCCCCATCAGGAGACTGAAAAGATTTGTCATGGGTCTCCAGATCCTCAAAAAGTTCTACAGCTGCAACATCGAGAGAATCCTGATAGGTTGCATCACCCCCTGGAATGGCAACTGCTCTGCTTATGACCGTAAGGCACAGAGGGTAGTGCATACGGCCCAGTACGTCACTGGGGCCAAGCTTCCTGCCATCCAGGACCTATATACTAGGCGGTGTCAGAGAAAGGTAAAAAAAAAAGACTCCAGTCATAGACTGTTCTCTCTGCTATCGCACGGCAAGCGGTACTGGAGCGCCAAATCTAGGTCCAAAAGGTTCCTTAACCGGTTCTACCCTCAAGCCATAAGACTGCTGAAGAAATAATCAAATGGCCACCCAGACTATTTACATTTGTTTTTACATTGCTGCTACTCACTGTTTTATTATCTATGCATAGTCACCCCTACATACGGTTGAAGTCGGAAGTTTACATACACCTTAGCCAAATAAATTAAAGTTTTTCACAATTCCTGACATTTAATCCTAGTAAAAATTCCCTGTTTTAGGTCAATTAGGATTATCACTTTATTTTAAGAATGTGAAATGGCAGAATAATAGTAGAGAGAATTATTTATTTCAGCTTTTATTTCTTTCATCACATTCCCAGTGGGTCAGAGGTTTACATACACTCAATTAGTATTTGGCATTGCCTTTAAATTGTTTAACTTGGGTCAAATGTTTTGTGTAGCCTTCCACAAGCTTCCCACAATACATTGGGTGAATTTTGGCCCATTCGTCCTGACAGAGCTGGTGTAACTGAGTCAGGTTTTTAGGCCTCCTTGCTCGCACATGCTTTTTCAGTTCTACCCACACATTTTTTATGGGATTGAGGTCAGGGCTTTGTGATGACCACTCCAATACCTTGACGTTGTTGTCCTTAAGCCATTTTGCTACAACTTTGGAAGTATGCTTGGGATCATTGTCCATTTGGAAGACCAATTTGCGACCAAGCTTTAACTTCCTGACTGATGTCTTGAGATGTTGCTTCAATATATCCACACAATTTTCCTTGCTAATGATGCCATCTATTTTGTGAAGTGCACCAGTCCCTCCTGCAGCAAAGCACACCCACAACATGATGCTGCCACTCCCGTGCTTCACGGTTGGGATGGTTTTCTTTGGCTTGCAAGCCTCCCCTTTTCCCTCCAAAGATAACCATGGTCATTGTAGCCAAAGAGTTCTATTTTTGTTTCATCTGACCAGAGGACATTTATCCAGAAAGTACAATCTTTGTCCCCATGTGCAGTTGCAAACCGTAGTCTGGCTTTTTCATGGCGGTTTTGGAGCAGCTTCTTCCTTGCTGAGCGACCTTTCAGGTTATGTCGATATAGGACTCGTTTTTACTGTGGATATAGATACTTTTGCACCTGTTTACTCCTGCATCTTTTCAATGGTCCTTTGCTGTTCTGGGATTGATTTGCACTTTTTGCACCAAAGTATGTTCATCTCTAGGAGACAGAACGCGTCTCCATCCTGAGCGGTATGGCGGTTCTGTGGTCCCATGGTGTTTATACTTGCATACTATTGTTTGTACAGATGAACGTGGTACCGTCAGGCGTTTGGAAATTGCTCCCAAGGATGAACCGGACTTGTGGAGGTCTACATTTTTTTTAATGATGTCCTGGCTGATTTCTTTTGATTATCCCATGATGTCATGCAAAGAGGCACTGAGTTTGAAGGTAGGCCTTGAAATACATCCACAGGTACACCTCCAATTGACGTCAATTAGCCTATCAGAAGCTTCTAAAGCCATGACATCTTTTTCTGGAATTTTCTAAGCTGTCTAAAGGCACAGTCAACTTAGTGTATGTAAACTTCTGACCCACTGGAATTGTGATACAGTGAATTCTAAGTGAAATAATCTGTCTGTAAACAATTGCTAGAAAAATGACTTGTGTCATGCACAAAGTAGATGTCCTAACCGACTTGCCAAAACTATAGTTTTTCAACAAGAAATTTGTGGAGTGGTTGAAAAACTAGTTTTAATGACTCCAACCTAAGTGTTTTTAAACTTCTGACTTCAACTGTACAAATTACCTTGACAATCCTGAACACCCGCACATTGACTTGGTACCGGCACTCCCGGTGTATAGCCTCGTTATTGTTATTTCATTGTGTTAGTTTAATTTTATTTTTTTACTTTAGTTTATTTAGTAAATATGTTCTTAACTGTATTTCTTGAACTGCTTTGTTGGTTAAAGGCTTGTAAGTAAGCACTAGGTTTTGGTGACAAATACAATTTGATTTGATATCGTACTAATTTGAGTGTCCCGGATTTACATTTACTATGAGACCCGGCTGCCCTAATAGAGCCTACTAATCTAGCTCAAATATTCACTCAATCAAAACCTGAGGTCTTGAGTAAAGATAAGGTGGACAGCATTGTCTATAAATTACCTTTCAATACCAACCTCACTACTTGGTTTGATACATCCCCTTGTGTTAAATAGGCACTATTCAAGCATGATATTTTATGTCGCATCTACAAGGTTGCTAATTAAAACCCATACATGAATGAGTTTTTAGCCCTCCTATTGGTTACCAGGATCACTAAAGAAAAGAGCAGTACATTTAGGTTCTGTTAATTAAGTGCAAGATTTACTACCTACAGCTTTTACACGAGAGGGGGTGTAAATTGGCTTCTCTGTTCTACTTTATGTTCTACAATTATCTAATCGCACTTTATAAGTGCCGGGTTAACAGGCCCGCTACCATGATTGTCTCTCTTGGGGTGCAGGAAGTTACAACCCCAAAATCGACAGTGTGTGTAGAATTTTTTTATTATAAATAACTCAACATTACAGTCATAGACCCCTTTCTTGAAAATGTGTAGTTTTCTGCAGTTTCACTCATAATACAACCTGGTCTCAGCATTTCCTATTATTCTGTATGTAAATCCAAGACACTCCTTTAGTATGATATGTAACGTTTGGTATGGTTACATAAGGTAGATGGTTACTTAAGGCAAAAACAAAATTTGGGTGGTTTGTTTGAGTGGATGGGTGGGCGTATTACGCGAATATCTAGCAACCCAAAAGTTGCGAGTTCGAATCTCATCACGGACAATTCTAATTAGCAACTTTTCAACTAATTACTACTTTTGATACTTTGCAACTTCTTAGCATGTTAGCTAATCCTTCCCCTAACCCTTACCTTAACCCTTTTAGCTTACTCTAAAATTAATCATTTTAGATGTGTCACGTTCTGACCTTTATTTCCTTTGTTTTGTCATTATTTAGTATGGTCAGGGCGTGAGCTGGGGTGGGCAGTCTATGTTTGTTTTTCTATGATTTGGGGATTTCTATGTTTCGGCCTAGTATGGTTCTCAATCAGAGGCAGGTGTCATTAGTTGTCTCTGATTGAGAATCATACTTAGGTAGCCTGGGTTTCAATGTTTGTTTGTGGGTGTTTGTTTCCGTGTCTGTGTTTTTCACCACACGGTACTGTTTTGGGTTTCGTTCGTTCCACATTTATTGTTTTTTTATTTCAGTCGTGTTCATGTGTAGTATTTCTTATTAAAAGAACCATGGACACTTACCACGCCGCATATTGGTCCTCCGATCCTTCTCGCCTCTTCGGAAGAAGAGGAGGAAATCCCTTACAAGATGACCCAAACCTAACCTTAACCCTTTAACCTAACTCCTAAACTTAACCCTAACCCCTGGCCTAGCTAATGTTAGCAAGCTAGCTAATATTTGCGAGCTAGCTAACATTAGCCACCTAGCTAGAATGTGTAACATATCATATATTTTGTAAATTGTAACATATTATAGTTTTTGCAAATGTATTAACATATTGTAAATTTTGTAAATTCGTAATGTTTAATACGAATTGTAATTCGTAACATATCATAGAAATGGGTGATGGACATCCACAAATGAATACATACCATACAAAACATATCATATTAAATGGAGTGTTTGGGATTTATGTACAGAATAATGTGAAATGCTCTGAGACCAGGTTGCATAATAGGGTCATGTACTTTTGCTAGGCTAATTTATCCTTAAAACCTTATAATCCCTCATAAACCTGCATGCATTTGTTGAGTAGTCATGATCCAACCCATTATTATATTGGCAGAATTAAGAGACATAATTTATGTCCTTTATTTAAAACACCCATTACATTAATTATACACAGTACCAGTCAAAAGTTTGGACACACCTTCTCATTGCAGGGTTTTTCTTTATTTTTTACTATTTTCTACATTGTAGAATAATTTTGAAGATGTCAAAACTATGAAATAACACATATGGAATCATATAGTAATCATGTAGTAACCAAAAAAGTGTTAAACAAATCTAAATATATTTTAGATTATTCAAAGTAGTCACCCTTTGCCTTGATGACAGCTTTGCATACTTTCCTTATGCACTGTATACAGTGTGTATATGTGCGTATATGTATGTGTATGTATATATATGTATATGTATATATATACATATACAGTGGGGCAAAAAAGTATTTAGTTAGCCACCAATTGTGCATGTTCTCCCACTTAAAAAGATGAGAGAGGCCTGTAATTTTCATCATAGGTACACTTCAACTATGACAGACAAAATGAGAAAAAAAATCCAGAAAATCACATTGTAGGATTTTTAATGAATTTATTTGCAAATTATGGTGGAAAATAAGTATATATGTGTGTGCGTGTGTGTGTGTGTGTGTGTGTGTGTGTGTGTGTGTGTGTGTGTGTGTGTGTGTGTGTGTGTGTGTGTGTGTGCGTGCGTGTGTGCGTGTGTGTGTGTGTGTGCGTGTGTGCGTGTGTGTGTGTGTCAATTCAATAAGTGTCAATGGACTTCACTGCACATGCGTTCTTAATACATTGAGAATTCCGATATACTTAGCACACCTTCTTAATCTCCCCCAGTTGCATACACTGTCACGATTTGGGAAAAAAATAAATGAATACACAGAGAGTACATTAAATTGTATCAGATAGCAGGAGACATTGCCCAGCCCGTGCCACTCTGTCCTTTCCGACGTCAGAGGCCTAGTCCTTTTGTCTGTGCTGCAGGATAATTGCTTTTTCTTCAGCGAGGTTATTCATGGCTTGCGATTGGATCGTCTGACCTAGGGACAGGGAAGCCACATTTGCAGCCTAGTCGGTTGGTTTAATGCTTTGCCTCTGAGCTGATTGTTTCAGTAGGGTTTGGTGCCTACAAGGGGAGCGATGTCGGCCGCATATTCCGTATGAATGTCTAGACCACTGTGAAAGCAGAAAGCGGTCAGCTTCTTTTTTTTATTAAAACTCATTTCCCTTCTGAGACACCTTTCCCCAGTCTATTTATTTCTGCCTATGAAACCTATTAATTCTTCTCTTTGACCCTTTAAGCAGGAAACACACAATTGGGTCTTCTTTGTCTGTTATAATGGGATTTTTAAATGATTTATTTCCCTCAGATTTTCATCTCTTTTGGGTCTTTAATTGCTTCTGTTAAAAGGTGTAATGAGGACTCCCAGTATAGGACATCATCATCACACCCTGGATGTATGAAGTTTCATATAACACTGAGTATTGTTTTGCTGTATTTGAACTTGAAGTTTGCTCATATTTTAATTGGATGTGAGGTGTCCTGACGAGGAAGAGTATTGGCATTCACCTTAATATTATGTTTCATATCGAGGTTGTTCTTGTTTTGCCTTCTTGAATATGCCTGGAAACAGGCTTTAATTTAATGGGGTCCATAGTTTTACAACTGAAAAACCAATATAAACTAATAACATTAGATAGACCTTCCTAATATTGAGCTGCATCCCCTTTTGCCCTGAGAACATTCTCAATTCATCGGGGCATGGACTCTACAAGGTGGCGAAAACGTCTACATGGCAGGTGAAAACCTGAGGAAAATACATCTAGGAAGTGGGATTTTTTCATGTGGGTAGTTTTCAATTGAATGCCTTTAGAGTATCTATATGGTTAGGACCCAGATTGCAGTTCCTATGGATTCCACTAGATGTCAACAGTCTTTAGACATTGTTTCAGGCTTGGTTTCTGAAAAATGAAGAAGAATGAGACCATTTTGTAAGTGGACTGTAGAATCAAGCAGAGCTGGTTTGCGCGCGTGACCGATTGCCCACCCTTCGTTGTTTTTCCTTTCTATTGAAGACGCTATTGTCCGGTTGAAATATTATCAATTATTTACACAATTGACAACCTGAGGATTAATTATAAACATCGTTAGACATGTTTCGCCAAACTTTAACGGTACTATTAGTATATATTAGTTAGTTAATATATTCCGTCTGCATGTTTTGACCGCCTTTGAGCCAGTGGATTACTGAACAAAATGTGCCAACAAAACTGAGTTTTTGGGATATAAAGAGGGACTTTATTGAACAAAACAAACATTTTTTGTGTAGCTGGGACTCTTGTGACTGCAACCAGAAGAAGATCTTCAAAGGTAAATGATAAATTTGATTGCTATTTCTGACTTTTGTAATTCCTTTACTTGGTTGTAAAATGTTTGTATGCTTCAGTAAGCGGGGGGCTGTCCTCAGATAATCGCAAGGTATGCTTTCGCCTTAAGGCATTTTTGAAACCTGACAAAGCGACTGGATTAACAAGAAATTCATCTTTAAGCCGATGTATAACCCTTGTGTTTTTATGAAAGTTTATTATGACTATTTCTGTATAATGAATTTGGCGCTCTGCAATTTCACCGGATGTTGTCGAGGTGGGACGCTAGCGTTAACCCCAGAGAGGTTAACCTGATGTCTCCCCTTAATTTACAATGATGGAAATGGATTTAACAGGTGACTTCAATCAGGGATCATAGCTTTCACCTGGATTCACCTGATCAGTCACTACAAAGATACAGGCGTCCTTCCTATCTCTGTTGCCAGAGAGGAAGGAAACCACAGAGGGATTTCACCATGAGGCCAATGGTGACTTTAAAACAGTCAGAGTTTAATGTCTGTGATAGGAGAAAACTGAGGATGGATCAACAACATTGTAGTTACTCCACAATACTAACCTAATTGTCAGAGTGAACACCAGGAAGCTTGTACAGATTATCAATGTTCCAAAGCATGCATCCTGTTTGCAACAAGGCACTAAAGTAATACTACAAAAAATGTGGCAAAGGACAGTTTGTCCTAGTACAAAGTGTTATGTTTGGGGCAATTCCAATACAACACATTACTGAGTACCACTCTCCATATTATCTAACATAGTTGTGGCTGCATCATGTAATGGGTATGCTTGTAATCCCTAAGGACTGGGGAGTTCTTCAGGATAAGAAAGAACAAAATGGAGCTAAGCACAGCGAAAATCCTTGAGGAAAAACTACTTCATTCTGCTTTCCAACAGACACTGGGAGATTAATTCACCTTTCAGCAGGACAATAACTTAAAACACAAAGCCAAATCTACACTGGTGTTGCTTATCGAGAGACAGTGAATGTTCCTGAGTTGCCGAGTTACAGTTTTGACTTAAATCTGCTGGAAAATATATGGCAAGACATGCAAATGGTTGTATTGCAATGATCAACAACCAATTTGACACAGTTTGAAGAATTTTGAAAAGAATGATGGGCAAATATTGTGCAATACAGGTGTACAAAGCTCTTACAGACTTTTCCAGAAAGACTGACAGCTGTAGTCGCAAAGGTGATTCTAACATGCATTGACTCAGGGGTGTGAATACTTTGTAAGATATGTACAGTACCAGTCCAAAGTTTGGACACACCTACTCATTCAAGGGTTTTTCTTTATTTTAACTATTTTCTACATTGTCAAATAATAGTGATAGGTACTGTATATTTAATACATTTCGAATTTAGGCTGTCATACAACAAAATGTGGAGTTAGTCAAAGGTTATGAATACTTTCTGAAGGTACTGTCTGATAGCATATTTGAACTCTCTTCCTCTTGGTGCATCTCAATAAAAATCAAGTATATCTGTTGTGACATTTGAGATTGACTGTTAGTATAATTAATTTGGAATTAAACCAATGCCACATTATTTGTATTGCCTCATGTTTTTTCTCTATTCCGGAGTTCCATCAATGTGTCAGAGAGTGTTTACCTCCCTGGTGTGATGTGTTGTTAAAGCACAATAAGAACATTAAACATTCAAAACACTGTTGAAGCACATTTACATAATTACCCTCAATGAGATTACTGAAAGGTACAAAGGTTTCTCTTTGCTAATACAATACAGTGAAAAGAATCACCATTCATCAACAATGTTTCACTCCCTTTGAATGGATGCTATCAGTGAATAAAAGGCTCATTAACATTTGATTATATTACCATGGAGAGTTGATAAGGCAAAATATTTGGATCCCTCTATTCATTTGACGTAATTCAACATACATTAATTGGTTAATCAAAATCCCTAGCTCAGAGAATGGAAGGTCTGGGATTTTAGCTCCCCTTGGACTAACCTCCAGATACACAAACAATAATTTAGCACATATGCCCATACCCCACTGGCCGTAGCCTACATTTCAGGAAATTGATTAATACATCACACCTTATGTATGAATTGTGAAAAAAATAGTATTCTTACACCCTGAATGCAGGCTAGACCGTGAAGTAGCTAAGACTAGTAAAAAGTGATAAGATACACACTGATCAACTGGCTTTCTGCTGTCTCCATGGAAACATGTGATAAACCCAAATCCAGGCAAGAAGTGATAAAAGCCTTTTAGAATAGAACAACAATCCCTATAGCTGCAGTACTTCAATACATTACATCAAGAGAATGCAATGGGGGAAATGGACCAGATAAATGTCAACTTAGAAATATAACAAAGAAACACAACATTTTGTCATGAGATGCATGTATAATTTAGTAAAGGGCTTCACATATGTATATTATTGTTTTGATAAACCAAAACATGAACAAAAATGTGCACTGAAGAGGCTATGGCCCATGTCTGAGTGGGAATACTGACTGAAGACACACTAGTGGGAGAGTACACTGACTACATTCCTTACCTTTTCACCATTATTTTCCTTTAATTCTTGGCCACAGAAATTCCTATGTTTGCTATGTGAACACTGTCATCATTCCTGACAGACAGATCCCATCCTCCCAGACCATATTTGTCTGACATTTGCACCAGGTGTCTTACCGATCATACATGGCCTCTTTAGATTTTTCCCTCCACCCCTGGGTTACAAATGATCAGATTGCCTTGCTGACATTTCACGTGGTCAGCCTAGCTGCTACACCTGACCTTTCTAGCTCTCCTTGCTGTTCAGCCTCCTGGGTTTCCACACATACAACTTTCAATATATTTACTGAACCAGCCATATATGAATGAAAGGTTTAGATATTTCACATCTTGTTGACATTGGCCAGACTCATAAAACAGTCCTTTCCACTTTTGTCCATGAGCACCTCTTATACATTTGTTGGGGGGTGATCCCCAAAGTGCTCTTCAAAAACAGACATGACCAGGCAGGCCCAACACCACCATGCAGGCACATCATGGCAACATCTCAAGTAGCACCCTATTCCCTATATAGTGCACTACTTTTGACCATGGCCCATATGGTTCTCGTCAAAAGTTGTGCACTATATAGGTGTAATTTGAGGCGCACATCATGGCTACCCTCCCCATACACCACCTCACGGGCCAGTCTCTGCGGTGGCTAGAGGGATAAGGATGACAAACTGGCCGAGGGTGATTACTCACCTGCTTGGCCTTCCCCCACTGTGACCTTGGCCAAAGGTTTTGTAAATCAGGCAGCTTTTACTTCCTACACTTGGGTGAGCATTGACTTTCAGCTGACAGGGCACCTCTCCATAGCAGAGCTGCTGCCTCTGTCTTCAGCTCTTTTGTAGGCTCACGGATCAATTTCCAAATAATTGTTTATATGTTTATTCAGTTGGGGTCTCAACTTACTGTTAGAATAGTAGAATAAAGGTGAAATTTCGAAATTGGTTGGGCATCAGCTGTTTTTCTCTTATTCAATTAGCCCTTGTCAGCAATGTTTTTTTGAATTGGTAAATGAGTCTAATGGCCAGCTTTGTAAAATTGTAGTAATCATGGTTGAATTACCAAACGGTAATTGAGCATCAGATATCATATTAAAAACTGCAAACATTTGTCTCCACCGTATGGTAAGAATTGCAGGCCATTTTTTGTGGCCCACCTCCATCAAAGTTGTCCATCCCTGGTCTACAGCCTAGACTTGATCCGCTGCTCCTTCAGGAATTGGAAATAATTGTCTATGTTAGGGGTAATGGATTCATTCAATAGACCTCTATGAAATCCAAGAAGTACATTTCCATTTGGACAATCTCTAAATATTTAGCTTTTGCTATTCGCAGGGCTGGTCAGTTTTATGGAATTTATCATATGACATCCATGGTTGGCCCATAAAGATGTAAAGAGATCAACTTTGTGTCTGTGCCATTATGGCATCTGTGGCAGTTTGGGCAGCGCCATTAAGGTTATCTGCATGTTAAAGTAGTCAATTGTATTTTTATTTTTTGTTTGAAAAAGGTGTAAAGCTAATATTGGTGATTCACTGCCACCTGGATTGCTGTTGTCCTGAATCAACTCTTGTCTATCATGAATTTATTGTGGCCACTAGATAGCGGTAATATATCTTAAAGCCATTTGCAAATCATACAACCCAATTTGAAGACAATGCTCTGATCATTGGCTGATCGCTCCCAACCTATAGGATTCCTCACCCAGTTGACTACTTTAAAATGTTGTAAGCCCATTAATGTCGATGTCTATGCTAAAACAGGTAATTTACAGGGTCTCCCGGGTGGCACAGTGGTTAAGGACGCTGTACTGCAGCGCCAGTTGTGCCACTCTGGGTTCGTGCCCAGGCTCTGTCGTAACCGGCCGCGACTGGGAGGTCCGTGGGGCGACGCACAATTGGCCTAGCGTTAGGGAGATCTTGGCCGGTAGGGATATCCTTGTCTCATCGCGCACCAGCGACTCCTGTGGCGGGCCGGGTGCAGGCTAACCAAGGTTGCCAGGTGTACAGTGTTTCCAGTGTTTTCAGTTTTAACCACATTGGTGCGGCTGGCTTCCGGGTTGGATGCGTGCTGTGTTAAGAAGCAGTGCGGTTCGGTTGTGTATTGGAGGACGCATGACTTTCAACCTTTGTCTCTCCTGAGCCTGTACGGGAGTTGTAGCAATGAGACAAGATAGTAGCTACTAAAAACAACGGTTGGATACCATGAAATTGGGGAGAAAAAAGGGGTAAAATAAAAAACAGGTCATTTCCAAATATGGGTTGGCCTTGAAATTGTAGGGGACACCTTTTTTAATTAACCAGGCAAGTCAGGGAAGAAAAAATTGACTGCCTACCCCGGGCAAAACTGGGTCAATTGTGCACTGCCCTATGGGACTCCCAATCATGGCCAGTTATGATACAGCCTGGAATCGAACCAGGGTCTGTAGTGACCCCTTTAACACAGAGATGCAGTGCTTTAAACCACTGCGCTACTTGGGAGCCAACTGTAAACACCTATGGTGTCTTTGAGTCAATATCCCCATTGAAATTCTTTACAGAAGTCAGCCTGCAGTAAATAAGCAAGGGTAGTTGCTTGGGACACACTTAATAAAACAGAAAGACAAACTCATGCATCAGAGCACATTATGGTTATCAACCTCCCACGGTTTTTTGTTGTAGCTGAAATTATGGAGCAGGAATCAGATTTGGAGGGACCATAACTTATTTTCTTGCTAAATAAAGCACACAGAATCACATTAACGGAAAACATAAATATTATTGTAGCAGTTGTGGCCATGTGTGTAAATTCATGCCTGAATTCCTCTGGTCATAAAGTGTTTAAGGCTAAGTTCATGCAACACAATTTGCCTAGTGATTAGATTTGATCTTGAACAACAATAGTATGTAAAGTGTTCATGAATACAACAAAGATTCTTACAAATATTCAGGGTAGTGAAACACTCACAACTGCTTAACTTTAAAACAACAGAATGTTTCCATGCTACACTAATGAACCAAGAAGAAGAGTGCAAAGAAGGAGGAAAAAGGAACACTGCACCCTCTCCAGTAGCTAAGGTTAACCCATATGAAAAAGTTTCCGCATGAAGGATTGTTAGATAAAATGAAGGAGGAAGGCACCGTTTATACAATCCACCAAGATTTATGGCCAAGGCACAACATAAAGTAAACTAGTTTATCTCAGGCCTAACACCATGAAACTTGGAAGTGTGACTGCCATTATTCTGTTTGGAAGTCTCCAATCGTCCTCATTTTGCATTCATTCAGCTCAGGCATTACAGATTCTGTAATTTCCAAAAAATATTCTCCCCTTGGTCTGTGCGGTGGCTATTTGTCCGTTGAATAGGTGACTTGTTGCTTATCTTTATGTTGCTCCTCTGTGTTGGGTTGTTATTCTGAAGACCTGGCAGATGTACAGTGAAAACAAGAGCACGGTATAGATGTAGGATCTTAATTTGATCATCCTGTTGCAGGAAAAATGTTCTGCAATGCAGGACATTTTAATCTTGTAGTGTATTTGAGGTTAAAAAAGGATTCTGAAGTTTGTAATTTCCACTTTGAAATTTCAGACTTGATTTTCCCTTACGAAAGTGTATCAACCCCTACAAACATATCCATGAATTATAATTCCCATAATAATTCCCATTTCCTGTTGCTGTAGGATTATTTTCCTGCTGTAACAAACTGGCTCAAATAAGATCCTACATCTGTATTTGATCTGACAATCTTTCAAGGCAATTTTGCTCCAGCCTGAAAGGACTGGCTAAAGTCAATTTCACTTAATTTACCCAGTAAGCTATAGCAATAGGCAATATGTTTTTCGCCTATTCTCTCTCACACACTGGTATATTTATTTTAGGATATGTCGAAAAAAAAATATTAATCTCTCTTCTTGTTTCTTCCTATCCTCAGGATAGCCTTACTTGTCTTACAAATCCAAACAACCCAATTAGCTATTCAAACTGATTTCGTTTTTTTCTATATTTTATTGTAAATGTTGTATAGTATTATAAATGTTGTATAGGTTCATTAGTTGTTACCTTAGAAAACCTGTGAAACTTTTAACCATGCTATTTCTGTATACAGTATGCTTGACCAATTACCAGGCCCTACCTTTGGGAACATTGAAAGTCTATGAACTGCTGTGCTGTGAGAGAGATGCCTTTGATAGAAAATGTCTTGCGGAAGTGTGTGTGTATGTGTGTGTGTGTGTGTGTGTGTGTGTGTGTGTGTGTGTGTGTGTGTGTGTGTGTGTGTGTGTGTGTGTGCGTGAGGGGGGGGGGGGTTACGTATGTGTGTGAGTGCAGGCGTGTGTGTGTGGGTGTGTGTGTGTGTGTGTGTGTGTGTGTGCGTGGGGGGGGGGGGGGGTTACATATGTGTGTGAGTGCAGGCGTGTGTGTGTGGGTGTGTGAACGATTACATCAAAAGAAGTCAGCCACAGTAGAAGAGAGATCCTTCTCACTGGTAGAGGGCAGAGAATTAGCACTTAGCCAGTGGCTATCAATTTGGTCTTTTTAATCAGTCCTATTGTGTCAATGGAAAAAATGAACAGGGGCTACCTAGACCAGCCTGCATCCAGAGATGACTCAAGGCATAGATGAAGGAGCCGGAAGGCATATGGTTGTGTCTCAGATGGCGCCCTATTCCCTATATAGTGCACTACTTTTGACCAGGGTGCCATTTGGGATGAGCACTGTCTTTGGCTTGTTCCCTGTCACTGTCTTTTCAGAGGTACATTTTATTTAAGATCTGCATGTAACATGACAATGATTTCCATCCACCAGCTATCAGTAATAACTGGAATAAGGAATGGACTTCTCACATCAGCAGTTATAAGCTACTAAAATGACAGTTGCATCTTCCAATAACCAAATCTAAGAGATACACTCATGCTGTATCTGCTGGAGCAATGTGGACGTTAACGTCATCTCTCTTCTCACCCCCACACCTTCACTCTTCCTACCTCATTTTCAAGCTCACAAATGTCAATGTCTCTCTCTCATCTTGACTCTCACCACAAACCAAATGTGTGATACGTCCACTCTTCCATTGATGTGCCAACCAGCGTGTCCTTGAGGAAATATGGGAAGTGGTATCAATCATTGGATGCTTCCTGGGCGCTAGCTGACTGCGTCTCAAAGGGAACCCTATTTCCTCTTCGGTGCACTACTTTTGCCTTTGTCCTGGTCAAAAGTAGTGCACTACATAGGGAATAGGGCGCCATTTGGGGACGCAACTCTGTCATGGAGTTGATCCTGGACGATGGATGTCCTATTGGGTGCCAGTTACTGTAGGTCACAGCAGGTGGAGTAGGATAAATACATGGAGGACGGCCACCTGCTTGCCATCTACCCACCTGCCATGAAACGCTGATTCATCACACTTAAGTTCACAAATTGAACGTCACAACAAGGAGCTTGAATTAAATGCCCTGCATTTGACTTTCTATGTAACTAAACTGGTATGTCTGTCAACAAAATTAAGTTTACATATTAATAAATGGCTCAACAAGGAGCTTGAATTAAATGCCCTACATTTGACGTTTTTATGAAAACTGGAGTGTCTGTCAAAAAAATAGTTTATTACAATACATTTAAGGAATACACTGAATGTACAAAACATTAGGAACACCTGCTCTTTCCATGACAGACTGACCAGGTGAACGCTGTGATCCCTTATTGATGTCACCACTTTAGTCAGTGTAGGTTAAAGAGAGGAGACAGGTTGGTTAAATAATGATTTTTAAGCCTTGAGACATGGATTGTGCATGTGTGCCATTCAGAGAGTGAATGGGCAAGACAAAATATTTAAGTTCCTTTGAACGGGGTATGGTAGAGGTGCCAGGTGCACCGGTTTGAGTGTGTCTAGAACTGCAACGCTGATGGGTATGTCACGATCAACGGTTTCCCGTGTGTATCAAGAATGGTCCACCAACCAAAGGACATCCAGCCAACTTGACAACTGTGGGAAGCATTGGAGTCAACATTGAACAGCATCCCTGTGGAACGCTTTCGCCACCTTGTAGAGTCCATGTCACAACGAATTGATTCTGTTCTAAGGGCAAAAGGGGTTACAACTCAATATAGGAAGGTGTTCCTAATGTTTTGTACCCTCAGTGGACAACAAAGCCATGGTAACAAGCATTTGCCAGTAATTTGACCTTGATGGGTGTCTTAGAATGACGCTGGAGGGAATGGCGGCCCTTTTACGGGCTCCTGAACAATTGTGCTTTTTTTGTGTATATTTATGCACTGACCTTAACTTTTTTTGTACACAATGTTTCCGCCATCGTTTCCTATGACCGAAAAGAGCTTCTGGACATCAGAACAGCTGCAGTATCACTAATCACGATTTGGACGAGGACTTCTACTTCAATGAGTCGGAGGTGAAAAACTATCCCGGACCAGGCCCAAATCCCCGACATTCGAAAAAGGAGAAAACGGCGCTATAGAGGGTGGAATGAGGGATACCTGACGAGATTACGTCAGAGTATCAAGGCACAGGCAAGACCCAGATACAGACACCGGAGGCAGATGATTGGAGTCCTACAATGTTTATTAATCCAAAGGGTAGGCAAGTACAAAGTCCAGAAACAGGCAAAGGTCAAAACCGGGAGGACTAGAAAAAGGAGAATGCAAAAAGCAGGAGAATGGGGAAACCGCTGGTTGACTTGGAAACATACAAGACGAACTGGCACAGAGACAGGAAACAGAGGGATAAATACACTGGGGAAAACAAGCAACACCTGGAGGGGGTGGAGACAATAGCGAGGACAGGTGAAACAGATTAGGGTATGACACAGAGAGTGGATAAATCACTTCTACCCTCCATTCAATTGGCCAGTTTGCAATCACTGGATGTGCTCCATTTGAGATTATCCTATCAACGAGATCTGAAGAACTGTAATATCCTATGCTTCTCTGAGTCGTGGCTGAACAAGGACATGGTAAATATTAATCTAGCTAGTTTATCCACATATCAACAGGACAGAACAGCTGCACCGGGAAAGCTTAGAGGAGGAAGTTTGTGTCTCTTCGTTAACAACTGGTGCACAATCTGTAATATTAAGGAAGTCTTGAGGTTCTGCTCACCTGAATTAGAATACCTCATGATAAGCTATTGACCACACTATTTATCATGATGTCTTAGTGGTCATCTATATTTTTCATAGCTGTCCATTTACCACCAAAAAACGTTGTTGGCACTAAGACCGCACTCAACGAGCTGTATAGGGTCATAAGCAAACAAGAAAATGCTCACCCAGAGGCAGTACTCCTAGTGGCCGGTGAATTCAATGCAGGAAAACTGAAAACTGTTTTACCTAATATCTACCAGCATGTCACCGGTGCAACTAGGGATAAAAACACATTTACTCCACACCTCTACACCTTTCACCTTTACTCCACACACAGAGACCATCATTTTATCCTTCTGATTCCTGCTTACAAGCAAAAACTCAAACAGGAAGTACCAGTGATGCGCTCAATATGGAAGTGGTCAGATGAAGCGGATGTTAAGCTACAAAACTGTTTCACTAGCACATACTGGAATATGTGAGGTGATTCATCCAATGGCATTGAGGAGTTTCTCACATCAGTCACTATGCTTAGGTGGCATACTGTATATACCGTATACTGGGGTATTCAGTAATAGCCACGGGATGTTTTTTTTTCAATACCATTTAAGTGGATCGCTAGTCATTTTAATAATGCCACTTTAATAATGTTTACATCTCTTGAATTATTCATCTCATATGTGTATATACTGTATTTTATACCATCTATTGCATCTTGCCTATGCCGCTCGGTCATCGCTCATCTATATATTTAAATATTCTTATTCCATTCCTTTACTTAGGTTTGTGTGTATTAGGTAGTTGTTGTGGAATTGTTAGATATTGCTGCACTGTTGGAACTAGAAGCACAAGCATTTCGCTACACTCGCAATAACATCAGCTAACCATGTGTGTGTGACCAATAAAATGTGATTTGATTTGATTTTGAATTAAGTACCTACAGTCAACTTGTGCTAAGCGTTAGGAGATAACGCAGATCTCGTTCTTATTTCACCTGTCACATTACTTTACAATTATGACACATATGTAGTGCCCCAGAAAAGCCAGTGACATGTTTGTAAATAGCACAACGGAAGAAAGCGTGAGCAGGTGAGTCCAGTTGTGTATTGACAGGGGTCGCAGTTAATATTGAAAGTGAAGTGTTTTTTTTGTTTCAATAGAGTCATAGTTTTCCTAAACATAAAATACATTAGTGCAACATATTCGGCAGAAAAACATAGCTACTTTAGGTAGCTCCTACCTAAAGTGCCTTCGGAAATTATTCAGACCCCTTAACTCTTTCCACATTTTGTTACGTTACAGTCTTATTCTAAAATGGATTAAATAAATACAAATTCTCAGCAATCTACACACAATACCCCATAATGACAAAGCAAAAACAGGTTTTAAGAATGTTTGATAATTTATTACAAATAAAATAAACATACCTTTTAGATAAGTTTTCAGACCCTTTACTATTGGACTTGAAATTCAGCTCAGGTGCATCCTGTATCCATTGATCATTCAGATGTTTCTACAACTTGATTGGTGTAACGAGTGTGCTGAGAGTCAGGAAGCAAGTACAAGGAGTGAGTGTTTTAATAAATAAACAAAAAAATAAACACAAAACACAAACAGCGCACCGACATGAAACCGAGTCAATAACACTGGAGGATAAAACAAAGGGGAGTGATAGATATAGGGAAGATAATCAAGGAGGTGATAGAGTCCAGGTGAGTGTCATGAGGGAAAATCAGCAGCCTGATGACCTAGAGGCCGGAGAGGCAGTATACTTGACAATTGGAGTCCGCTTGTGGTAAATTCAATTGATTGTCTATATGAGGTCCCACAGTTGACAGTGCATGTGAAAGCAAAGACTAAACCATGAGGTCGAAGGAATTGTTCGTAGAGCTCCGAGACAGGATTTGATCGAGGGGAAGTGTACCAAAACATTTCTGCAGCATTGAAGGGCCCCAAGAACACAGAAGCCTCCATCATTCTTAAATGGAAGAAGCTTGGAACCATCAGGACTCTTCCTAGAGCTGGCTGCCTGGCCAGACTGAGCAATCGGGGGAGAAGGACCTTGGTCAGAGAGGTGACCAAGAACCCGATGGTCACTCTGACAGAGCTCCAGAGATCCTGTGTGGAGATGTTAGAACCTTCCAGAAGGACAACCATCTCTGCAGCACTCCACCAATTATGTCTTTATGGTAGAGAGTGGCCTGACGGAAGCCAATCCTCAGTAAAAGGCACACAAAGGTTTGCCAAAATTGCACCTAACAAGATTTTCTGGTCTGATGAAACCAAGATTGAACTATTTGGCCTGGTCTGGTCTGGAGGAAACCTGGCACCATCCTTACGGTGAAGTATGATGATGGCTGCATCATGCTGTGGGGATGTTTTTCAGCGGCAGGGACTGGGAGACTAGTCGGGATCGAGGGAAAGATGAACAAAGTACATCCTCAATGAAAACCTGCTCCAGAGCGCCCAGGACCTCAGACTGCCACGAAGGTTCACCTTCCAACAGAACAACGACCCTAAGCACACAGCCAAAACAACACAGGAGTGGCTTCGAGACAAGTCTTTGAATGTTCTTGAGTGGCCCAACCAGAGCCCGGGCTTGAACCCGATCGAACATCTCTGGAGAAACCTGAAAAATAGCTGTGCAGCAATGCGCCCCATCCAACCTGACAGAGCTTGAGAGGATCTCCAGAGAAGAGTGTAAGAAACTCCCCAAATACAGGTGTGCCAAGCTTGTAGCATCATACCCAAGAAGACACAATACTGTAATCGCTGCCAAAGGTGCTTCAACAAAGTCAACAAAGTCAATATTTACAGTATATATTTATTTATAAATTAGCAAACAATTCTAAAACCTGTTTTTGCTTTGTCATTATGTGGTATTGTGTGTAGATTGATTTGGGGAAATACAATTTGATACATTTTAGAATAAGGCTGTAACGTAACAAAATGTTAAAGTCAAGGGTTTTTGTTACGTCCGTTGTTAGGAGACCAAGGTGCAGCGTGGTAGGCATACATTATACTTTTATTTTAAATGACACCAAAAAACAACAAAATGCAAAACGAACATAAAGCTACATGCAGTGCAGAAAGCAACTACACACAAACAAGATCCCACAACTGAAGGTGGGAAAAAAAGGGCTGCCTAAGTAGATCATACTTCAAACAATCAACGATAGACAGCTGCCTCTGATTGGGAACCATACCCGGCCAACAAAGAAATAGACAAACTAGAATGTCCACCCAAATCACACCCTGACCTAACCAAATAGAGAAATAAAAATGCTCTAAGGTCAGGGCGTGACAGTACCACCCCCCCCCCCCCAAAGGTGCGGACTCCGGCCTCAAAACCTGACTCGATAGGCGAGGGACTCTGGACTGCAGACCGCCGCTGGAGGCTCTGGACTGCAGACCGCCGCTGGAGGGTTCTGGATTGCAGACTGTCGCTGGAGACTCTGGACTGCAGACTGTCGCTGGAGACTCTGGACTGCAGACTGTCGCGGGAGACTCTGGACTGCAGACCGTCGCGGGAGACTCTGGACTGCAGACCTTCGCTGGAGACTCTGGACTGCAGACCATCGCTGGAGACTCTGGAGGTTCCATACTGTGGACCGTCTCAGAAGGTTCCGGACTGTGAAACGTCGCCGAAAGCTCTGGACTGGGGACTGTCGCTGGAAGCTCTGGACTGGGGACTGTCGCCAGAAGCTCTGGACTGGGGAGGTGCACTGGAGGTCTGATGCGTGGGACTGGTACAGGTGGCACCGGGCTGATGACACGCACCTCAGGGCGAGTGCGGGGAGGAGGCACAGGACGCACTGGACTGTGGAGGCACACTGGAGACACAGTACGTATGGCCAGTGCAGGGTATACTGGACCGTGGAGGCGCTCTGGAGGTCTGGTGCGTAGAGCTGGCACAACGTGTCCTGGCTGGATGCTCACGTTAGCCCGGCAAGTGCGGGGCGCTGGCACAGGACACACTGGGCTGTGAAGGAGCACTAGCAACACAGTGCGTAGAGCCGGCACAGGATATCCTGGACCGAGGACGCGTACTGGAGACCAGGAACGCTGAGCTGGCACAACCCGTCCTGGCTGGGCGCTCACTTTCGCACGGCAAATGCGAGGAGCTGACACAGAAAGTACCGGGCTGTGGATGTGCACTGGAGACACTTTGCGTATCCCCGCAAAATATGGTCCCACGCTCCTTACGGCGACTGTCTTGGTCCAGACACCAAACCATCCACACTACCTCATCACTCCCCTCAACCATCTCACAATACTCCTCGCTCAGTCTATCCCAATACTCCTCTTCGCTCTCAAACTCGCCCCTCGGCTTCGCCGACCAACCCGTGTCCCTCCCCCAAAATGTTTTGGGGCTGCCTCTCGAGCTTTCCTCGTGGTCGTGAACTTCGGAGTCGCCGTTGGTCCTCCTTTGCTGCTTCCGCCTGCTTCCATGGCAGGGTCTTGTCCCCTGCCATAACCTCCTCCCATGTCCATGATGTCCTCCACTCACTTTTCTCCCGGGCCCAGGATCCCTGCTCCTCCTGGCCACGCTGCTTGGTCCTTTGGTGGTGGGATCTTCTGTTAAGGCCGTTGTTAGAAGGAGACCAAGGTGCAGCATGGTAGGCATACATTATACTTCTATTTTAAACGACACCAAAAAACAACAAAATGCAAAACGAACGTAAAGCTATATGCAGTGCAGAAAGCAACTACACACAAACAAGATCCCGCAACTGAATGTGGGAAAAAGGGCTGCCTAAGTATGATCCCCAATCAGAGACAACAATAGACCTCTGATTGGGAACCATACCCGGCCAACAATGAAATAGATAAATTAGAATGCCCACCCAAATCACACCCTGACCTAACCAAATAGAGAGCCTTTTTATTTCTCTAAGGTCAGGGCGTGAGAGTTTTGAATACTTTCCGAAGGCAATGTATATATGTATAACTTTATGAGCTGGATTACCTGTCTTTACAATGCATTTATTGTCGTTTGCGCTTGTTAGCATATTTAGCTAGCAGCCTCCATGGAAATTCGCTATTACCTGTGCTCATTTTTCTAGCAATCTGGTAATAGACGCCTAATGACTGATGTTGTGGGTGGTTTTGACACCCCATTGTGCACTAAACTGGTAATACTGTAAGTACCAGGGTGAGAGAGGGACGGTATGACAATATGAAATCTGGATACAGCCCAACCCTATCAGTAACCGGCTTCATTAATAAGCGCATCAATGGCATTGTCCCCACAGTACTTATCCCAACCATAAACCAGGCAACATCTGCACAAAGACTAGAGCAGCTTTTCAAGGCCAAGGAGCGGGACACTAATCCGGACACTTGTAAAAAATCCTGCTAGACTATTCGACGAACCATCAAACAGGCAACATGTCAATATAGGACCAAGAATGAATCCTACTACACCCGCTCTGATACTCGTCGCATTTAAAAAATATATATATATATATATTTCACCTTTATTTAACCAGGTAGGCCAGTTGAGAACAAGTTCTCATTTACAACTGTGACCTGGCCAAGATGAGCAAAGCAGTGCGACAAAAACAAGAGCACAGAGTTACAGATTAACAAACGTACAGTCAAAAACACAATAGGAAAATCTATGTGTGTGAGTGCAAATGTAGAAGATTATGGAGGTAAGGCAATAAATAGGCCATAGTGGCAAAATAATTACAATTGAGCATTAATGCTGGAGTGATAGATGTGCAGATGACCTGCAAGTAGAGATACTTGGATGCAAAGGAGCAAAAATATAAATTACAATATGGGGATGAGGAAGTTGGGTGTGTTATTTACAGATTGGCTGTGTACAGTGATCGGTAAGCTGCTCTGACAGCTGATGCTTAAAGTTAGAGAGAGAGATATGAGTCTCCAGCTGCAGTGATTTTTGCAATTCGTTCCAGTCATTGGCAGCAGAGAACTGGAAGGAAAGGTGGCCAAAGGAAGAATTGGCTTTGGGGGTGACCAGTGAAATATACCTGCTGGATTGCGTGCTACTGGTGGGTGTTGCTATGGTGACCAGTGAGCTGAGATAAGGTGGGGCTTTACCTAGCAAAGACTTATAGATTACCTGGATCCATTGGGTTTGGCGACGAGTATGTAGCGAGAGCCAGCCAATGAGAGCATACAGGTCGCAGTGGTATGTAATATATGGGGCTTTGGTGACAAAACGGATGGCACTGTGATAGACTACATCCATTTTGCTGAGTAGAGTGTTGGAGGCTATATTGTAAATGACATCGCCAAAGTCAAGAATCGGTAGGATAGTCAGTTTTACGAGGGTATGTTTGGCAGCATGAGTGAAGGAGGCTTTGTTGCGAAATAGAAAGCCGATTCTAGATTTAATTTTGTATTGAAGATTCTTGATGTGAGTCTGGAAGGAGGGTTTACAGTCTAACCAGACACCTAGGTATTTGTAGTCGTCCACGTATTCTAAGTCAGAACTGTCCAGAGTAGTGATGCTAGTCGAGCGGGTGCAGGTGTAGGCAGAAATCGGTTTACAGCATGTATTTAGTTTTACTAGCATTTAAAAGCAGTTGGAGGCCATGGAAAGAGAGTTGTATGGCATTGAAGCTCGTTTGGAGGTTGGGTAACACAGTGTCCAAAGAAGGGCTAGATGTATTTGACGAGTTGACACACTGAACTCTATCTGAGAAGTAGTTGGTGAATCAGGAGAGGCAGTCATTTGAGAAACCAAGACTATCGAGTCTGACGATAAAATTGCGGTGATTGACAGAGTCGAAAGCCTTGGCCAGGTCGATGAAGACGGCGGCACAGTACTGCCTTTTATCGATGGTGGTTATGATATCGTTTAGGACCTTTAGCGTGGCTGTGCACCCATGACCAGCTCGGAAACCAGATTGCATAGTGGAGAAGGTACGGTGGGATTCTAAATGGTCGGTGATCTGTTAGTTAACTTGCCTTTCGAAGATTTTAGAAAGGCAGGGCAGGATGGATATAGGTCTATTACAGTTTGGGTTTAGAGTATCTCCTCCTTTGAAGAGGGGGATGACCATGGCAGCTTTCCAGTCTTTGGGGATCTCAGACGATATGAAAGAGAGGTTGAACAGTCTAGTAATAGGGGTTGCAAAAATTTTGAAAGAGAGGGTCCAGATTGTCTAGCCCAGCTGATTTTTTAGGGATCCAGATTGTGCAGCTCTTTCAGAACATCAGCTGCCTGCATTTGGGTGAAGGTGAAGGTAAAGCGGGGGGGTGGGGGGGTGCTTGGGCAAGTTGCTGCAGGGGGTGCAGGGCTGTTGGACGGGGTAGGGGTAGCCAGGTGGAAAGCATGGCCAGATATTAAAAAAAAATGCTTATTGGAATGATCGATTATCGCAGATTTATCGGTGGTGATGCTGTTTCCTAGCCTCAGTGCAGTGGGCAGCTGGGAGGAGCTGCTCTTATTCTCCATGGACTTTAGTGTCCCAAATCTTTTTGAAATTAGTGCTACAAATTTCTGTTAGAAAAAGCTAGCCTTAGCTTTCCTAACTGACTGTGTATATTGGTTCCTGACTTCCCTGAAAAGTTGCATATTGCTGGGGCTATTCGATGCTAATGCAGAACACCACATATTTTTTTTGTGCTGGTCAAGGGCAGTCAAGTCTGGGGTGAACCAAAGGCTATATCTATTCTTAGTTCTACATTTTTTAAATGGGGCATGCTTATCTAAGATGGTGAGGAAAGCAGGCATCTTCTACTGACTGGATGAGGTCAATGTCCTTCCAGGATAGGCCTGCTCGCTAAAGTGTTTTAGGGAGCGTTTGATGAGGGGTGGTTGTTTGACCACTGACCCATTACGGACGCAGGCAATGAGGTAGTGATCGCTGAGATCCTGGTTGAAGACAGCAGAGGTGTGTTTAGAGGGCAAGTTGGTCAGGATGATATCTAAGAGGGTGTCCATCGTTACAGATTTAGGGTTGTACCTGGTAGGTTCCTTGATCATTTGTGTGCGATTGAGGGCATCTAGCTTAAATTGTAGGATGGCCGGGGTGTTAAGCATATCCCAGTTTAGGTTACCTAACAGTATGAATTCTGAAGATAGATGGGAGTTAATCAATTCACATATGGTGTCCAGGGCATAGCTGGGGGCTGATGGGAGGTCTATAACAAGCGGCAACGGTGAGAGACTTGATTCTGGAAAGGTGGATTTTTAATTGTAGAAGCTCAAATAGTTTGGGCACAGACCTGGATAGTAAGACAGAACTCTGCAGCCTTTCTCTGCAGTAGATTGCAACTCCGCCCTCTTTGGCAGTTCTATCTTGTCGGAAAATGTTGTAGTTGGGGATGGAAATTCAGGATTTTTGGTTGCCTTCCTTAGCCAGGATTCAGACATGGCTAGGACATCAGGGTTGGCGGAGTGTGCTGAAGCAGTGAATAAAACAGACTTAGGGAGGAGGCTTCTGATGTTAACATGCATGAAACCAAGGCTTTTATGTTTACAGAAGTCAACAAATGAGAGCGCCTGGGGAATAAGAGTGGTGCTGGAGACTGCAGGGCCTGGGTTAACCTCTACATCACCTGAGGAACAGAGGAGGAGTAGGATAATGGTACGGCTAAAGGCTATAAGAACTGGTTGTCTAGTGCGTTCGGAACCGAGAGTTAAAGGAGCAGATTTCTGGGCGTGGAATAATAGATTCAAGGCATAATGTACAGACAAGGGTATGGTAGGATGTGAGTACAGTGGAGGTAAGCCTAGGCATTGAGTGACGATGAGAGAGGTTTTGCCTGTAGAGGCACCAGTTATGCCAGGTGAGGTCACCGCATGTGTGGGGGGTGGGACATCTAAGGCATATTGTGCAGGTGAATTGTGCAGGCATATTGTGCAGCCTCTACAGTGAAATAAGACAATAATAACTAACGAAAACAGCAGTAGACAAGGCATATTTACATTAGGGAGAGACATGTGTAGCCGACTTACCGTAGGGTCCAATGAGTAGCAATAGGTGAGTCAGGGAGCCATTCAGTAATTGCTGATACGCTAGGCGAACTGGAGACAGAGCGTTTCAGACAGCTGGCGGGCCGGGGCTAGCAGATGGGCCTTCGGCGACGTCGCAATGGAAGAGCCTGTTGAAACCACCTTGGACGATTACGTCAGCAGACCAGTCGTGATGGATCGGCGGGTCTCTGTGTCGGCAGTAAAGGGTCCAGGCCATTTGTCAAAAGAGGTATTGTCGTGTCTTTACGATCATTAAATTGAAGACTTATAGTTTTTATCAAAGATTCTCTGTAATTAATATTATGCGATCAACTGATTATTCATGTAACTGTAATTAACAAGGAAGTCGGGGCACCATAGAAAAATATTCAGATTATAAGGTTAGAATTTCCTAAGATAACCTTTCAGATATTTTCATATCTGATCCATAGTCTTCTGATTAATTAATGATTTACTTTACCTCACGTTAGTCTCATTCCAAACGTAGTAAATTCTTGGTTATCTGCACGAACCCAGTCTTCACTATGAGTCATCCATACATCAATTGTTTTAAATCATGTATTTATTACTAACTAAGTAATTCACAGAAATGCATAAACAAACAAGGTAAATGTGGTTACAAGAAATTATAGAGGAATGTGCCCTAGTGGGCTAAATCTGCATCGTGGCTTGGTGGACAAAATGGGAAGTGGGGGTCAGCTGAGAAGTCACAACAGAGTTGATAATTATAACAATTGAAATGCTAATCCTTTACACATGAACGCTCACTCATTCGGGAACAATTGCAATCAACAGTGAGAATCGCAGAATGGTGAACTTAACTAAACGACGGAGAGTTTTGACTGTGTGATATTAGATTGCTTCTTGTGTAAATATTTTCTGTCCGGATTTTAATGATTTGTATTTACGCTCAGTGTGTCGTCTCTTTTTCGCTGGTGAAAAGTTTGTTTCTTTTGTAGAATTGTCCATCTCTCTCCCTCTCTCTCTCTCTCTGTTGTGGTTATAGTGGATAGTTCAGAGTGACATTCCTTCATTCGTTATAGAATGGATGTTTCGGCAGTTGTCGTTCTTCACGTTCAATGATACCGAATTCCTAGCTGCAGAGTAGTAATTAATATCAAAGACTTGTTCTTGTTCTGTCGGTATCGATAGTCTAAGAGTTTAACCACGTGGTATGGTTAAAAGATTCAGCAATGGTCTACAACCTCTGAACTCCTGTGATTGAGAGAAACATGGTCTGGTGATAATTTCTCAAAGTTGGGTTTTATTCGGAATTGCAAAAAAGGGCTGTCCCAGGATGCCTGACCCTAACTGGGCTCAGGGGCGGTCCTCTGATTCAGTTCAAATCAAAAGGGAATTGGATGTTCCTTCATAAAACAGTTCAAAATCATATTACACAATTTTACAAACATTATCATACTCACTCATTCATCTTATACAACAATTAGATGTAAACCTCATATCTGAGGCTATTATATAAATAGCGTTATGGTAATGTGGCCACACCGTCTCCCGTGAGCTTCCCCAAGTTGTAACAAATGGACCAGTTTGTAGCTGGATTCTTCACCGATCTTTTATACTTTCTCCGGAACATGACATTTGTTCATTCCTCAAGTTCTGTGAGGTGGAAGAAATTCCTTTAATCTGTATGAAAATTTACTCTGTCTCTTATACTGTGTGGCCATGTGGCAGGGTCTTCTCCTCAGGAATTTATGACCTCTCTCTGACCACAGCAGCCTAGTTGAAGGAGCCAGGGGGAGGCAGGGAGAGGGGGATGGGGCTTGCTATACCCAAAGAGGACAACGTCATGACAGTATTGTAGCCCAAGAATTAGCTGGTGGACCTCTTCTGCTAGCCGGGAGATGGGCCTAGCTCAATGCTAACTGGTGCTTGCTTCGGGACAGAGACGTTAGTCAGGAGTAGCCACTCGTATTGCAGCTAGCTAGCTGATCCAGTGTAAAGGTTCAGAGCTTGTGGTAAGAATCCGAAGATGAAGTAGACAACAAGCAGTCCGATATGCTCTGGCTTGATATCGCACTGTGCAGACTGGCAGGTATTGACCGAGCTGAGGCTGGCTGGTGTCCGAGTTAACGGTGTTGACCTTAACTGACTAGTAGCTAGTTAGCTGGCTAGCTGCTGATGTGGGTTCCGGTTCAAAAGTATAAAAATAGCAGATCCGTACCACATTGGGTAAGACGGGTTGCAGGTATATTTAGTCCATAGATGGAAGGTAAGATTAAAATATTTCCTAAAAAAAATGAGGAAAACAATATTTACAAGGGACAGGACAAGACAAAACACACGTCCGACTGCTACTGCCATCTTGAATGTGACAGGTCATGCAAACGATCACAGATTACAAAAGAAAACCCTGCTGTGAGCTGTCAATTGAAGCGACTCTACCAAACAAGCTAAATATTTTTCCATGCGCACTTTGAGGCTAGCAACATTGAACTATGCATGAGAGCACCAGCTGTTCTGGACGACTGTGTGATAACTCTCTCCGTAGCCAATGTGAGAAAGGCCGCAGGACCAGATACAAGGCTGCAGGGCCAGACAGATTACCAGGATGCATACTCAGAGCATGCGCTGACCAGCTGGCAAGTGTCTGCACTGACAATTTCAAACTCTCCCTGACAGTCTGTAATACCTACATGTTTCAAGTAGACCACCATAGTCCCTGTGTCCAAGAACGCCAATGTAACCTATCTGTAGCCATGAAATGCTTTGAAAGGCTGGTCATGGCTCACAACACCATCATCCCGGAAACCCTAGACCCACTCCAACTTGACGTCCCAACGGATCAGCAGATGAAGCAATCTCTATTGCACTAAACACTGCCCTTTCCCACCTGAACAAAAGAAACACTTAAGTGAAAATGCTTTTCATTGACTACAGTTCAGCGTTCAACAACATTGTGCCTTTCAAGCTCATCACTAAGCTAAGGACCCTGGGATTTAAAAGCACCCTCTGCAACTGGATCCTGGACCTCCAGGTGGTGAGGTCAGGCAACAACACATCCGTCACACTGACCGTCAACAAGGGGCCCCCTCAGTGATGCGTGCTTATTCCCCTCCTGTACTCCCTTTTCACCTTCGACTACGTGCCCGCGCACGACTCCAACACCATCATAAAGTTTGCAGACAACACAACAGTGGTAGGCCTGATCACCAATGATGATAAGACAGCCTAAAGCGAGGAGGTCAGAGACCTGGCAGTGTGGTGCTAGGACAACAAACCTTTCATTCAACGTCAGCAAGACAAACGAGCCGATCATGGCATACAGGACACGGAGGGCCGAGCACGCCCCCATTCAAATAGACAGAGCTATTGTGGAGCAGGTCGAGAGCTTGAAGTTCCTCAGTGTCCATATCACTAAGGAACTATCATGATCCACACACATCAACACGGTCGTGAAGACGGCACGACAACGCTTCTTCCCGCTCAGGAGGCTGAAAAGATTCGGCAAGGCCCCGAGATTCTCAAGAATTTCTACAGCTGCAACATTGACATGTGGTGCCAGGACAACAACCTCTCCCTCAATGTGAGCAAGACAAAGGAGCTGATTGTGGACTACAGGAAAAGGTGGGCCGAACAGGCCCCCATTAACATCGAAGGGGCTGTAGTGGAGCAGGCTGAGAGTTTCAAGTTCCTTGGTGTCCACATCACCAACAAACTATCATGGTCCAAACACACCAAGCCAGTTGTGAAGAGGGCATGACAACACCTTTTCCCCCTCAGGAGACTGAAAAGATTTGGCATGGGTCCCCAGATTCTCAAAGTTCTACAGCTGCACCATCGAGAGCATCCTGACAGGTTGCATCACCGCCTGGTATGGCAACTGCTCGGCACCTGAAAAGAGAGAACAACTATTATGGGTGAACTCAAATGTGCTGATTGATAAAATACCTGTATTTCTGGGAAAGATGTTTGAAAAGGGTATTTTGTTCTTACATTATATTGTAATGGTAGAGTTATGTCCTTCGTGGAATTGTACGGGAAGGTCAGCTCAATCCAAGAGTACAACCAATTGATTACAGTATTGCCCCAAAAATGGAGGAGGTTTTTGGCAGTGGGAGGAGGTAGGGAACTGGTCTCTCTGCCCAATATAAAGGACCAGGATGTTGACAACTGTGCCATACAGATTGCAAAATAGTTGGGAAGAGATTTTTGATGTACCAATTCCATGGTACAGGGTGTATGAGCTGATACTGTATATAAAACAATGCAAGATTCAAGACTTCGCGCTTTTCAGCTAAAATTATTGTTTAGAATTCTTGCCACCAACAAAATGTTGAATATTTGGGGCATAAAATCATCAAAGCTCTGCAGATTTTGTTGTGAGGATACAGAATAAATAGAGCATATATTTTGGTATTGCCCTCAGGTAGCCTGTTTCTGGTCTCAGGTTCAGGAATGGCTGAAAATGCATAGCATTGACATAAAATTGACCCTAGAAACAGCACTGTTAGGAGATCTGGAGAGACCGGGTCAGTCAATTACTAATACTCTTAGTAAAAGTATTTATCTTCAACACACAATCTGTAGATTCTATTCGATTAGATAGATTGAAATTGTACGTTAAACATCATAGTATAGTTGAAAGATATGTGTTGCGTAGAAACACAAAGTGGGTGGCCGGCAGAGATAGATGGGATGGGCTGAGGGAAGCTGAGGGTTGGGATGTGGAATTGGAGACAAGTGGGAGTGGAGTTGCTGTGTGAGAGAGAGAATGATGGTCAAAAGATAAAGGAGAAAATAAGTCAAAATTAAACATAATAAAAGTACATTTGAATGACACTAAGTGGTAGTGTTTTTACAACTAATGCCGGTTTGCCTGAGGTTGATGCCGTGCGGGTGTTTGTACACATGCATATATATACACACACACTCTCATTCAAATAAACACATACAAGAACACACACACACATGTAATAGTGCCAGACATGCACAAAAACATATACAGTTGGCATTGCTGTTATGATTTTAGTTGTCCTTGATGTCCTTTGTTTTAAATGTATTATTTAGTTTTATTATTATTTTTGCATTGTTGTTTGCTGTTTTCTTCTGGTTTTTCCTTTTTTCTCTTCAGTTCATTCTCTTGGTTGTTGGTTCTTGGGGGGTGGGGAATATAATTAATTGTATTTTTGGGGGGAGGGGGGGGGGCTGTGGGAGGGGTCTCGAATAGTTGAGGGACAGCTATTTGGGAACTGTGGAGGGATCTTGGAGGGTTCGTTCGGGTTCAAGTTTTTTGGCCTTGTAGTAGATTTGCCAACGTGCCCTTGAAAATAGCCCTGGATGCTTCTGTGTGTCGCTCTGAATGGGAATCTGCTGGATGACTGGTATGATGTAGTTGTTGAGCGGCTTCACTGCAAGTATATTGTATGTTTCGGATATTCAATAAATATAATTTTTTTAACTGCTTGGCATCTGACCGCAAGGCGCTACAGAGAGTAGGGTGTTTGGCCCAGTACAATACTGGGGCCGAGCTCCCTGCCATCCAGGAACTCTATACCAGGCGGTGGCCCTGGAAGGACCTAAAAATTGTCAGAATCCAGCCACCCAAGTCGTAGACTGTTCTCTTTGCTACTGTACGGCAAGTAGTAACGATGCACCACGTCTGGAACCAACAGGACCCTGAACAACTTCTACCACCAAGCTAGTTAAATAGTTAACCAATAGCTACACGGAATATCTGCGTTGACCCTTTTTGCAACTCTTTTGACTCATCACAAACGCTGCTGTTACTTTTTATTTACTATCCCATTGCCTAGTCACTTTATCCCAATCTACAGTATATGTACATATCTACCTCAATTATCTCGTACCCCTGCACATTGAGTCAGAACTGGTACTCTGTGTATATAGCCAAGTTATCGTTACTCATTGTGTATTTATTTTTCTATTTTTTTCTATTTATAAACTGGGTGTTTTTTTTTCTTACGCACAACGCAAAGTGGAGTGCCTGGATACAGCCATTAACCGTGGTATATTGGCCATATACCACACCCCCTCTGAACTTTTGGCTTAATTATTTCTCATGTTATTATTTGTCTACTTTTCAAGTTTTCAACTATTTCTTATTTTCTCTCAATGGATTGTTGGGAATGGCCTGTAAGTAAGCATTTCACTGTTAGTCTCCACCTGTTGTTTATGAAGCATGTGACAAATACAATTTGATTTGTAGTAGATGTTTTCAAATGCTGAAAAAAAAAAAACATTTTGAAAACATGGCTGGTTTGATAATGGTGTTCCTTTGAAATTCAGTACAGTATACTGAAATGGCACTTGGGTGAAAGGTTATGTAGACAACTGGTGGAGTTCAACTTCTCATGTGGATGAATTCGCTTGCTAATTGGTGAAATTCTAAACCTGCAACAGGTCACACAGTTAATGAGATTCAATGGCCTTATGCTGCAAAGTGAGGAAGGGTATGAACATATGAAACTTAAGGTTAATTAACACAGAATGCACTTATAGAAGTGGATGGCTTTTTTCATGAACTTCTCTTATCTTTTCTGAACCTATGGGCCCTGGTTGAAAGTAGTGCACGATATAGGGAATAAAATGCCATTTGAGAATCTGTCCCCTTGCAGGCACCATCTGCATTGGGGTAGATTGAATGAGAAAATGTTGGAAGGGACTTATTTATATTCTTTATTTGCCTCAATGATGACAGCAACATCAACATGTATTCATTTCAGTCCTCCCTCTGTGGCCTTTCCTTCTAATAGAATCTGTGTGAATGACAATGTGTCTGAATGTTTCTCTATTCACATCCCATTCACACTGCTGCACAAAGCCTCTCACTCTATGCATAATTTCCCTACGCCCACAGATGATGTATTGCTAAAAAAGAATCTGGAAATGATCGACACTTACATGCAGCGGATCACTTGATATATGCAAAGGAATTGCTCATCTGACATTATGAGAAAGGTAAGGGGGCGAAGGATTTTCACCTGCTTCGATCTTTTCTTGATTGTTCATTTCAGGTTAGTTAATAAACCACCTGTGCACACAGCGGAAGCTGGGGGTTGGTGACAGGCAGGCAGAGGGGCTAAATCAGAATAGATTGCAAATGGCACCCTGTTTCTTATGTAGTCCTCTTTGTTTGACCAGGGCCCATTCAGTATAGTGCACTATGTTGGGTATAGGTTGCCATTTGGGACTCCATATCCCACTGTCTTCTTAATCAGAACAGAGGCATCAGGGATGACAGTCAAGAGCAGGGTTCCCCAACTGGTGGCCCGCGGTTGATTTTATTTGGCCCCCCAAGTTCCCTGAGCAAAATAAGTTTATTTTTATTTTTTATTGTTGTACATAAAACTGTAAAAACACCAGCTATTTTAATTGTGGAAATCTGTTCCAAAGTATTCCCACGCAGAAGAGATATACTCTGAGAGTACAAAACATTAGTAACACCTTCCTAATACTGAGTTGCACCCCCTTTTGCCCTCAGAACAGCCTCAATTAAATGAGGCATGATGTGTCGACAGATGTGTCAAGTTGGCTGGATGTCTTTTGGGTTGTGGATCATTATTGATACACATGGGAAACGGTTGAGCAGGAAAACCCAGCAGCGTTGCAGTTCTTGACACACTCAAACCAGTGCGCCTGGCACCTACTACCATACCCCGTTCAATGTTACTTAAATATTTTGTTTTGCCCATTCACCCTCTGAATGGCACACAATCTGTCTCAATCGTCAATCCATTTCTCAAGGATCCATGTCTCAATTCTTCTTTAACCTGTCTCCTCCCCTTCATCTACACTGATTGAATTGGATTTAACAAGTAACATCAATAATGGATCATAGCTTTCACCTGGATTCATGGTGGTGGCAGCATCATGCTGAAGGAATGTTTTTCAGCGGCAGTGACTGGAAGGTTAGTCAGGATCGAGGGAAAGATGAACAGAGCAAAGTACAGAGAGATCCTTGATGAAAACCAGCTTTAGAGCGCTAATGCCCTCAAACTGGGGGCGATGGTTCTCCTTCCAACAGGACAACGGCCCTAAGCACACAGCCATAACAACGCAGGAGTGATACATAACAACGCAAATGTCATACTCTCTAAAGTTTCAAGGGGGGAGAATAGTAAACTCTGCTCTACTGATCAGAGAATACTGTTCATCAAACTCAAATCGCATTTTATTCGTCACATGCTTCGTAAACAACAGGTGTAGGTTAACAGTAAAATGTTTATTTACGGGCCCTTCCCAACAATGCAGAGAGAAAGAAAATAAGAGAAATAATAGAAAAGTAATAACACGTAATAATATAAGTTGGAATAAATACACACTGACTAATGATAACTTGGCTATATACACGCGGTACCAGTACCAAGTCGATTTACAGGGGTATGCGGTAGATATGTACATATAACTAGGAATAAAGTGACTAGGCAACAGGATAGATAATAAACAGTAACAGCAGTGTATGTGATGAGTATAAAAACGTTCATTGCAGATAGTCTGAGTAGCTATTTGGTTAACTATTTAACAAACTATTTAGCAGTCTTACAATATGACTTGGGGGCAGAAGCTGTTCAGGATCCTGTTGGTTCCAGACTTGGTGCATTGGTACTGCTTGCCCTGCAGTAGCAGAGAGAACAGTCTATGACTTGGGTGGCCTTCCTCTGACACAACCTGGTATAGAGGTCCTGGTATAGAGGTCCTGGAAGGCAGGGAGCTCGGCCCCAGTGATGTACTGGGCCATACGCACTACCTTCTGTAGTGCCTTGTGGTCGAATGCCAAGCCTTTTCCATACCAAGCGGTGATGCAGGGAGTCAAGATGGTGCATCTGTAGAACTTTGAGGATCTGAGGGCCCATACAAAATCTTTTCTGCCTCTTGAGGGGAAGAGGTGTTGACCTGCCCTCTTCTTGACTGTGTGGTGTGTCTGGACCATGATAGATGTGTGGTGATGTGGACACCAAAGAACTTGAAGCACTTGACCCTCTGTTTCCTGTCGTCCACGATCAGCTCTTTTATCTGGCTGATGTAGAGGTTGTTCTCCTGGCACCACACTGCCATGTCTATGACCGCCTCCCTATAGGCTGTCTCATCGTCGTCGGTGATCAGGCCTACCACCGTTGTGTCATCCAACACTGAGCTGTAGTCAATGAACAGCATTCTCACATAGGTGTTCCTCTTGTCCAGGTGGGAGAGGGCAGTTTGGAGTGCAATAGAGAATGCATCATGTGTGGATCTTTTGGGTTTGTACGCGAATTAGAGTGGGTCTAGGGTGTTGACGTGACCCATGAACAGGCTTTCAAAGCATTTCATGGCTAAAGATGTGAGTGGCGTTCTTGGCAACAGGGAGAATGATGGTTTGCTTGAAACATATAGGTATTATAGACTGGTCAGGGAGAGAACGTCAGTGAAGACACTTACCAGCTGGACAGCACATGTACTGAGTGCACGTCATGGTAATCCGTGAATGTGAATGTGAATGTTAACCTGTTAAAAGGTGTTACTCATATCGGTTAATTTTTATTTATTTATTTTTATTTAACCTCTTAACTATGCAAGTCCGTTAAGAACAAATTCTTATTTACAATGACGGCCTGCCTCGGCCAAACCCAGAAGACGCTGGGCCAATTGTGCGCCTCCCTATGGGACTCCAAATCACGGCCGGATGTGATGCAGCCTGGATTCTGACCAGGGACTGCAGTGACGCCTCTTGCACTGAGATGCAGTACCTTAGACCTCTGCGCCACTCGTTGAAGAGAGCATGATCACATATCGTTTGGAACAGCTGGTGCTCTCATGCTTGGTTCAGTGTTGCTTGCCTCAAAGCAAACATAGAAGGTATTTAGCTAGTCTGGTAGGCTCGCATCACTGGGCAGCTCGCTGATGAGTTTCCCTTTGTAATTTGTTATAGTTTGCAAGTCCCGCCAAAGCCGCCAAGCATCAGAGCCGGCGTAGTAGCATTCGATCTTAGTCCTGTATTGATGCTTTGCCAATTTTAGGGGTCATCTGAGATTGTAGTGAGATTTTCTTGAAAGCAGCAGCTCTAGCCTTTAGCTCAGTGCAGATGTTGCCTGTAATCCTTGGCTTTTGGTTGGGATATGTACATACGGTCACTGTGGGGAGAACGTTATCAATGCACTTATTAATGACGCCGATGTGCTAAACTCCTCAGATATTCTCCTCAGAAATACTTTTGGCATACTTATCTCCTGAGGAAAAATTTGACATTATTGCACTGCTTTTAGAATATCAGGTTTTTTAATGTGCTAGAGCATGTACTCTAGCATGACATTGATGTTGGGGACTCTGCCCCAATCAAACATGGCTATCGAGTGAATCCTGAAAAGAGAGAGAAGCTCCGCAGTGAGGTGGAGTTCATACTTGAGCACGGCATTGCACAACATGGCAACAGTCCATGGTGTTCTCCCTGTATATTAGTACCTAAGCCGGATGGGTTTCTGTGGTTTTGTTACGATTTTCGGAAACTCAATGCTGTTACTAGACCAGTACCCTTTGCCTAGGGTTGACGATTGTGTGGAAAGTGTTGGCGCTGCTAAGTACGTTAGCAAGTTCGGTCTGCTGAAGGGATTATGGATCCCTATAACTGAGTTGGCAAAAGAGTTGTCTGCTTTTGTCACTGCTGATGGTTTGTTTTCCTACCTTCGTCTCCCGTATGGGTTACGAAATGCCGGAACAACACTTCAAACGCTCATGCATATCATGTTGCCTGGAAAATGCTGAGACATATTTAGACGACGTGGTTGTATTTAGCCCCACCGGGCCCCAACACTTCCAGGATATTAGGAGTCTGTTTGAGCACTTCTTAGCTGCCAACCTGACAGTTAACCTGTCAAAGAGGGAAATTGCCCGAGCAACAGTGAAATATCTCGGGAAGGTGGTGGGACAAGGGAAAGTCCGACCGGTCCTGGCAATAATGAAGGCCATCAATAACCTTCCAGTGCCAGCTTCTCGCCAGGAACTGCGCCGATTCTTGGGACTGGCTGGCTATTCTACAAGAACTTTGCCCAGGTTGTTGCGCCACTTACAGATTTGGCCAGTCTGAAAGTAATTTCCTGTTGGAGCCCTGACTGTCAGGAGGCTTTTGAGGAGACAAAGACACTTTTGGTATCTGCACTGGTGCTAGCTGCTCCAGATTTTGCTTGTCCATTTGCTTTGTCCACCGATGCAAGCGATGCAGGGGCTGTGCTCCTACAGAAAGAAGCTAACAATGTTGAGCACCCTGTGGGGTACTTTTCAAAGAAATTATCAAAACACTACTCAACTATCGAGAAGGAAAAGCTTGCTTTGGTACTGGCTCTTCAGCACTTCAAGGTTTATAGTGACTTCGGAAAGTATTCAGACCCCTTGACTTTTTCCACATTTCTTACGCTACAGATTTATTCTAAAATTGTTTATATTGTTTTTTTCCCTCCTCAATCTCCTCACAATGACAAAGCAAAAAAAATATTTTTGAATCAATTTAGCTAAAAAAATAGAAATAGAAACATCACATTTACATAAGTATTCAGACCCTTTACTCTGACCCTTGAAGCACCTTTGGCAGCGATTACAGCATCGAGTGTTATTGGGTATGATGCTACGAGCTTGGCACACTTGTATTTTGGAAGTTTCTCCCATTCTTCTCTACAGATCCTCTCAAGTGCTGTCCGGTTGGATGGGGAATGTTGCTGTACAGCTATTTCAGGTCTCTCCAGAGATGTTAGATCGGGTTCAAATCCGGGCTCTGGCTGGGCCACTCAAGGACATTCAGAGACTTGTCCAAAAGCAACTCCTGCGTTGTCTTGGCTGTGTGCTTTGGGTCGGTGTCCTGTTGGAAGGTGAACCTTCACCCCAGTCTGAGGTTCTGAGCGCTCTGGAGCAGGTTTTCATCAAGGATCGCGCTATACTTTGCTCCGTTCATCTTTTCCTCAGTCCTTACTAGTCTCCTAGTCCCTGCCATGCTGCCACCATCATGCTTCACCGTAGGGATGATGCCAGGTTTCCTCCAGATGTGACGCTTGGCATTCAGGCCAAAGAGTTCAATGGTTTCATCAGACCAGAGAATCTTGTTTCTCATGGTCTGAGAGTCTTTAGGTGCCTTTTGGCAAACTCCAAGCAGGCTGTCATGTGCCTTTTACTGAGGAGTGGCTTCCATCTGGCCACTGTACCATAAAGGCCTGATTGGTGGAGCGCTGCAGAGATGGTTGTCCTTCTGCAAGGTTTTCCCATCTCAAGAGAGGAACTCTATAGCTCTGTCGGGTTCTTGGTCACCTGCCTGACCGAGGCCTTTCTCCCCTGATTGCTCAGTTTGGCCGGGCCGCCAGCTTTAGGAAGAGTCTTGGTGGTTTCAAACTTTTTCAATTTAAGAATGATGGAGGCCACTTTGTTCTTGGGACCTTCAACGCTGCAGAAATGTTTTGGTACCCATCCCCAGATCTGTGCCTCAACACAATTCTGTCTCGGAGCTTTATGACAATTCTTTCGACCTCATGGCTTGGTTTTTCTCTGACATGCACTGTCAACTGTGAGACCTTATATAGACAGGTGTGGGCCTTTCCAAATCATGTCCAATCAATTGAATATACCACAGGTGGACTCAAGACAATCAACAAGACAATGAAGTTGTAGAAACATCTCAAGGATGTGCAATGAAAACAGGATGCAACTGAGCTTAATTTTGAGTCTCATAGCAAAGGGTCTGAATACTCATGTAAATAAGGTATTTCTGATTGATATTTTTAATAAATGTGCAGTTTTTGCTTTGTCATTACAGGTATTGTATGTAGCTTGCTGAGGATTAAAAAAAATGAATTTTAGAATAAGGCTTTAACGTAACAAAATTTGGAAAAAGTCCATGGATATGAATACTTTCCAAAGTTACTGTATGTATTGGTCTTTACCACTATGGTGGTCTATACCAATCATAACCCTCCTGTTTTCCTGCAAGAGATGAATTCCACGAACTGCCGACTCTTTCGCTGGAGTCTCATATTACAGACATGTCTGTGGTAAGCACAACTTGGTTGCTGATTGTATTTCAAGGGTGGGCAGTCTTTAAGTGGCTCTTGGCTCACTATTTATTTTGACTGCACGTTTTGCTGTTTTGGAGAATAGTTTTTTTTTTGTTGCTTGGGTTCGATCCAAAGGGATGAGAGTTGTAGAAACGTACATGAATTTACCCATTTCTCAAAACTTCTGAGTTTTAGGCAGCTTAAAATAAAAATACATGTTTTACAGTGTGTGTGTGTGTGTGTATACAGCACCAGTCAAATGTTTGGACACACATTGTCCATTTCGTTAGTCAGTATGTGTTACACCTCTGCTGGCTTGTCCATTTCGTTAGTCAGTATGTGTTACACCTCTGCTGGCTTGTCCATTTCGTTAGTCAGTATGTGTTACACCTCTGCTGGCTTGTCCATTTCGTTAGTCAGTATGTGTTACACCTCTGCTGGCTTGTCCATCTCGTTAGTTGGAAGGTGTTTCACCTGTGCTGGCCCAGGTGATATTTAAAGGAAAGGTTCACCCATTTTGAATGTTATATTTTTTTTGTGCATCTCTAAGTGATGTTCTATTGATTCCCTGGGTCATTGGCTGAAATCTGTCCGGTATGATGTAGCCCTGTGATAAAATCGCTCTCACTACACTGGAAGTTAATAGGAATATGACTTTTAGATCTCAAAAACATCTATTGTACATGTCAGATTTCAATACTGGCCGATGTCATAACTCGGGGGGATGTATTTTCTCAAATGAGCCATTGATCATATTTTAGAGATATTCCTATCTCGAGAAAAATGTGTAATTTAACGGAGGGTGTAGTACATTTTTCCTATTTGTCTGCCTCTTTAGTCCATGGTGCATTGTACTGTGCCATTGCCAGAGACATTATAGAAAGGATTTAGGAATCCAATGAATGAAGGACCGTATAACGCCCCACACATCAGACTGTCAACCAATCGCGTTCATGCTGCGGTTGCTAAAATAATCGTCAAGCAATCCCATCTCAAAGTCAGTGTATATGTCGAGTAATGTCTATTTTCCTCGAAAGTACGTAATGTCACGATTCCAAAGCTATGCGACACTACAGATGGCAAATTAATTATCTCACAGCTTGGAAAATATTTGTAGTGTTGTACTTCTTGTTGACAAAATATGTGCTAATGTTGGGTTTTTGAGCTTTCGCCCAATAGACTCCCATTCACTCCTTGAAGGAGAGCGCTTATTTTCTCAGAATCACCCAGAATGCACCGCACAGTACATTGACGCAATGTTTCTCATCTCAAAAGTATATATGCCGTTGTGAATGTCACACTCCACTCTGTGAGGCACATCGATCTTCTGGTTGAACATGGTGAGATTGTAGACTCCTAAACTGATAGTGCAGTTTGTTTAGGCGATTTTACAGCTAACCAGCTACTTTACATGCTGATATTGTCTTCGAGATTATTGTATAGCTAGCTAGCCAGCCCATAGAGAGAGCATTGCATTGTGGATTTTGTAGTCGACTATTATATAGCCAAAATGAACACAAAAGAAAATCACATATTAGTATTATTTAACACTGTAAATTAAAGGAATGAGTGTTATTCACAGAAATTGACCGTTAATTTACATAAACACATGTATCATCTCCTGGCTTCCACAAGCCACTGATGTAGACCTTTGGAACATCTACATTTTAAAAAGTCTAATAAATCCATGTAATGTAGCCTACACCTTCACAATAAATCCATTATTTATTTTAGACAGGTATACAGAGGCATGATATGAAGAAACTGTAGTCTATTTCAGAAGAACAGAATAAGATACCCTGAATTGACCTCATGTTAGGTCCTGATCTGGCTATGCCAAATGGCTGTGGGTTACACTAGTTCATTTAGCAGACACGATTTGCTTAGAATTCTGTGGCATTATTTTATAGTATGACGAATACAATTGAACAAAGCTGAATAAAATAGAAAGGATATTTTCTCCATATTGAAGATATTAGTAGAACATTCCACATTAACTTTTCATCAGCCAGCAAGATGAGTAGGCCTAACAAACACCAATAACCTATGTCAATCTACACTGCTCAAAAAAATAAAGGGAACACTTAAACAACACAATGTAACTCCAAGTCAATCACACTGTGAAATCAAACTGTCCACTTAGGAAGCAACACTGATTGACAATACATTTCACATGCTGTTGTGCAAATGGAATAGACAGCAGGTGGAAATTATAGGCAATTAGCAAGACACCCCCAATAAAGGAGTGGTTCTGCAGGTGGTGACCACAGACCACTTCTCAGTTCCTATGCTTCCTGGCTGATGTTTTGGTCACTTTTGAATGCTGGCGGTGCTTTCACTCTAGTGGTAGCATGAGATGGAGTCTACAACCCACACAAGTGGCTCAGGTAGTGCAGCTCATCCAGGATGGCACATCAATGCGAGCTGTGGCAAGAAGGTTTGCTGTGTCTGTCAGCGTAGTGTCCAGAGCAAGGAGGCGCTACCAGGAGACAGGCCAGTACATCAGGAGACGTGGAGGAGGCCGTAGGAGGGAAACAACCCAGCAGCAGGATTTCTACCTCCGCCTTTGTGCAAGGAGGAGCAGGAGGAGCACTGCCAGAGCCCAAATGTGCATGTGTCTGCTCAAACGGTCAGAAACAGACTCCATGAGGGTGGTATGAGGGCCCGACGTCCACAGGTGGGGGTTGTGCTTACAGCCCAACACCGTGCAGGACGTTTGGCATTTGCCAGAGAACACCAAGATTGGCAAATTCGCCACTGACGCCCTGTGCTCTTCACAGATGAAAGCAGGTTCACACTGAGCACATGTGACAGAGTCTGGAGACGCCGTGGAGAACGTTCTGCTGCCTGCAACATCCTCCAGCATGACCGGTTTGGCGGTGGGTCAGTCATGGTGTGGGGTGGCATATCCTCCATGTGCTCGCCAGAGGTAGCCTGACTGCCATTAGGTACCGAGATGAGATCCTCAGACCCCTTGTGAAACCATATGCTGGTGCGGTTGGCCCTGGGTTCCTCCTAATGCAAGACAATGCTAGACCTCATGTGGCTGGAGTGTGTCAGCAGTTCCTGCAAGAGGAAGGCATTGATGCTATGGACTGGCCCGCCCGTTCCCCAGACCTGAATCCAATTGAGCACATCTGGAACATCATGTCTCGCTCCATCCACCAATGCCACGTTGCACCACAGACTGTCCAGGAGTTGGCGGCTGCTTTAGTCCAGGTCTGGGAGGAGATCCCTCAGGAGACCATCCGCCACCTCATCAGGAGTATGCCCAGGCATTGTAGGGAGGTCATACAGGCACATGGAGGCCACACACACTACTGAGCCTCATTTTGACTTGTTTTAAGGACATTACATCAAAGTTGGATCAGCCTGTAGTGTGGTTTTCCACTTTAATTTTGAGTGTGACTCCAAATCCAGACCTCCATGTATTGATACATTTGATTTCCATTGATAATTTTTGTATGATTTTGTTGTCAGCACATTCAACTATGTAAAGAAAAAAGTATTTAATAAGAATATTTCATTCATTCAGATCTAGGATGTGTTATTTTAGTGTTCCCTTTATTTTTTTGAGCAGTGTACTATCCCCCATAGTACAAAATTAGACCTATTCTGTGCGAGAAATAAATATTCCAAACATAGATGCGATAGATCCCAAATTAATGCAACCACCATATTATCCATGTCCTTGTTCAGCCACGACTCTGAGAAACATTCTCAAACAGAGCTTGTCCAGTTTAATCGCCAGTGATTGTACTTTCGCCAATAGAACAGAGGTTAGAGGCAGTTTATTTACTTATCCCCGTAGTTTCGTCAGGGTACCCGCACGTCGGCCTCTGTATTGCCGTCTCTTTCTCTTCAGAGTGTCGGAAATTAGGGCCTCGTCCGGGGTGAGTAGTATGTCCTGCGCCACCTACTCGTTGAAGTAGGAATTTTCATCCAAATCGAGGTTGGTGATCGCTGTTCTGATGTCCAGGATCACTTTTCGGTCATAGGAAATGATGGCGGAAACATTATGAACAAAAAAGTTAAGATAAGGGAGAACAAAAACTGCAGAATTAGTCAGGAGCCCGTAGAACGGCAGCTATTCATTCCAGTGCCAACTGAACACACAGGTTTGGATTCTTTAACGTACTGCCTGTGTCTAGTTCTACTGTCATAGAAATCACTGAGAAAAGAGAAAACCAAAACCATACCACTTGTGGTTACAAGAGTAGTTAATGTCTTTCATTTTAAGAGCATTGATGTTTGTAGCCTCCAGGCAAACTTTACTTTAATGAAGAAGAGGATGCAGTCTGGCTCAACAAATACTCCTGTGGATATCTATCTGTGTTTACACATAGTTATTGGCTGAACAACAACTGTGTGAGTCAATTGAGGTGTCATGGTATATATTTCAAGCTTGGCAACAGTTTTTTATTATACAGTTTCATATTGGTGCTCACAGTTCTGCAGAGTTCAAAAGTTGATCTATTTATGATACAAAACCAGGTGCAGCTGGTACACAATGCTCATTTTTGTATTTGCCATAGATGGCCTTGGCTTGAAAGCATAAACTGAGTGTCCACATACATACATCTAGCGCTTTATAAATGTGTGTTAACTTTGTGACAAGGACAACCTATATGCTTCTCTTTGTCTCAGTTTGGGGCCAATTGACACGAGCTCTCTCTCTCTTTATACAAGACTGCCAATATTTGATCTGTGGAGAAGGAGCAGACAGAGAGGTTGGGGAGGTTGAGTTTCATCAACAGGATATCAGACCAGAGCAGGAAGTCAGATAGAGGGAGGAAGCGAGCGCTAGCGAGAGAGGGAGAGACAGAGGGAGGGAGTGAGAGACAGACAGAGGGAGAAAGGGAGACCAAGAGAGGGAGAGACAGAGGAAAGAGGGAGTAAGAGACAGGGAGAGAAAGCGAACTGCCATAGTACCACGAGAACACTTCAAGTCACTATTTTAACAACCAGTAGAAGTTTGTTCTTTTTTAGTGCCTTTATAGTCAACAACACTATACCCAGTGGTGTAAAGTAATACTTAAGTAGTTTTTGGGGGTATCTGTACTTTACTTGGCTTTTTATATTTTTTACAACATTTACTTCACTACATCCCTAAAGAAAATAATGTACTTTTTACTCCATACATTTTCCTTGACACCCAAAAGTACTTGTTACATTTTGTCAGGAAAATGGTCCAATTCACACACTTATCAAGAGAATATCCATGGTCATCCCTACTGACTCTGATCTGGCGGACTCACTGAACACAAATGCTTTGTTTGTAAATTATGTCTGAGTGTGCCCCTGGCTATCCGCCAATAAATCAAAAATAGATAATTGTGCCATCTGGTTTGCTTAACATAAGAAATTTGAAATGGTTTATATTTGTACTTTTTACTTTTGATACTTAAGTACATTTTAGCAATTACATTTACTTTTGATACTTAAGTATATTTAAAACCAAATACTTTTAGACTTTTACTCAAGTAGTATTTTACTGGGTGACTTTTACTTGAGTCATTTTCTATTAAGGTATCTTTACTTTTACTCAAGTATGACCATTGAGTACTTTTTCCATCACTGACTATACCCAAGTTCATACTATCTCCAATGCAGCACTCCACACAGGCACCACCATATGTAGTAAATCAATGAATCAGCACCCATGCACTTTTTCTATTGAGGTCACTTTCATGAGGAAAACCTTGTGTCCTGACCCAGCTCAGCTTCCTCGGTAGCTGAAATTACCTAGGTGAGGGAGTGACTCCTGGACAGATCTTAGGTGATTGATTCTCCTATGAAAAAGGGGGCCAGATTGTGATAGATGGGCAGGTCCCAAAGCCAGTTCTAAGCTGCCTCCACCAGCTGTGCTACCTATGGTAATAATGGCCTCCATAGGACACCGGATGCAGCGCTGCAATCTTTCTTTTAAATACACCAAAAATCGTCATATTTTTGCCAAAGTCAACATTTGAAATCCTGTCCTTGGGTAGACGATAATGAAAATAATTCATCATAATTCAATCGAATCAATTTGTTTTTTGGGGGGCAGTAGAAAGGTTCTTTTCTCTTCCAGCTAATTTAGGAGACGGTTCTAACTGCTGAATTCATGGAGAGGAAGGTGTAATACATGGCCACAAGTAAAATGCATAGACCTATTCCAAGGTCACAGGGTTATTAGTAGTTCAATGAGTCCGTGGACAACTTCATTAATATTGAGGCATAACATCACAATTGAATAATGAAGAATGTTCCCTTGGCATGACCTTTCATGAAGATTTTTATTTTACTTTCCAGGAAAAATAAATTACATTTGACAAAATAAATGACTTAAATTATTATTATTTTATTTTTTTCGACAACCAAAAAAAGATACTAATAAATAATTCAAACTAGTCTGAGAATACAGTAGGCTGTGGTGCCATTGTTAAATTGAGATTACTCTATTTTAATTTCCGATTAGTTTTTCTACTGTACTCGTTCCAAGTAGTGCATAGTGTAGCCTTGTTTTTTTTATGGCTGAGTGCATTGAGATGTTACAGTTATTTATTTAATTACATTTTTTTAACTGCCTGAGAGGTAGAAAAATAGGCCTGTCTTCTAAACATCTTATCTCCCACAGCATACGAGGAGAGAGAGAGAGAAGCCTTGTGAAGCTCCAGGAGGATGTCTTGTTTTAATTGCTTCTTTAAGCCTGAGCAGTTACACAGAGGGAGACCGTGCATCTGTGAAAGACCATGGAAGCCTCAATGGGGGCCCTCTCAAAACACTCATCAGGAACTTGTTCATATGTGCAGAGTTACTTCACAACATAGCAGGACTCCAGGGTGCTGTCTCTCACAAACATTGTGTTGAGACGCTGCTTAAATGGCTTAACAAGTTTGTAGCTAGATACATCCTGATGAGTATTACTGTGTACTTATAGCATTTTGTACATGATGTTACTTAGGCTGGCTGCATCCCACTGCTGGCTTACTAAGCAGTGTTGGTCCTGGTCAGTCCCTGGATGGGAGACCAGCTGTTGCTGGAAGTGGTGTTGAAGGGCCAGGAGGAGGCACTCTTTTCTCTGTTCTAAAAAATAATATGCCAATGCTCCAGGGCAGTGATTGGGTACATTGCCATGTGTAGTGTGCCGTCTTTCGGATGGGACATTAAACGGGTGTCCTGATTCTCTGTGGTCACTAAAGATCCCATGGCACTTATCATATGAATAGTGGCGTTAACTCTGGTATCCTGGCTAAATTCCCAATCTGGCCCCCATACCATCATGGTCACCTAATCATCCCCTGTAACTATTCCTCGGGCCATTGCTGTAAATGAGAATATGCTCAGTCAATTTACCTGGTAAAATAAGAGTTAATAATAATAATTCCTGGAAATCCTGAAATGCCATAAAGGCATATACCAGGGGTAGTCAACTCTTACCCTAACATGCTGACCAGACCGGACACATCGTGTGCGCGAGCGTCACAAAATAAATGTAGAAATTCATGTTATTCAATTATTGCACCCACACTGCTCGCGCGCGCCAACGAGCGTCTGTGATGCCAAGGGCTAAAATATAACTTTTTTCTATTTCTGACGCAGATCGTGCTGCAAGTCCTGCCTCTCCCATCTCCTCATTGGTTTATAGAAGCAGGTACCCACGTGCCATCTCCTCATTGGTTATACCCACGTGGGTGATTGAAAGACAAACTGTTTTGCCGGTTGTCATGTTAATACTATGAAAGGTTAGATGCGATCACCATATACAGTAAGTTCAAAGATGAAAAGCCTGGAAGGAGAGATGACTAGAAACGATTCGGTTGGCCGTTTTATGTGTGGATTAATTGTCGGAGTAGAGGACCTTGTGCATTTCAGGTAAAATAACAACTAAATGTTTTCATCCCAGGACAAATTAGCTAGCAAGTGCAAGCTAACTAGCTAAATTGCCATACATGTTTAATGCTTTTTGACCTGTCCCCAAATTAATGTAATTGGTTCAGAGTTTGTTTTGATATTTTAACCTGCGTGACGTGATCGCGTTTGGTGTGGGGGGACAAAATAAATGTATGCAGTATAGCGCACGATGGCGCACGCGCGCAGACGGTTTGGGTTCCGAGGTCCAGAGCCTGCTGGTTGTCTGTTCTACCTGATCATTAATTGCACACACCTGGTATCCCAGGTCTTAAATCAATCCCTGATTAGAGGGGAACAATAAAAAAATACAGTGGAACTGGCTTCAAGGTCCAGAGTTGAGTTTGAGGGGCATATACTGTCCAAATGGTAAATATCACCAGCTCTCTTAGAAAAAAGGGTTCCAAATAGGTTCTTCGGCTTTCCCCATAGGAAAAGCCTTTTTGGTTCCAGGTAGAATCTTCTGACAGACTCGCCACCTGACAGGGAGCGATGGGGATACCGCCACACCAGCATTAACAGTTTAATAGCGTACCAGGCAATATCATAGAGAGGAACACTTTGTCTGGGCTAAACTTGTCATTTCACCTGTGTGGGAGTTGACACCCTATCCTGCAGTGTATTTCTACTGGTGGTTGTAGTGCGCTGGCTATGCTGGTGCTGTGGGGGCTTGTGAAGTGATTAGCTGCCACCAGATGGCTGAGAGGGATGGTAATTGGACAAGGAGCAAGGACCTCTCCTAAACCGCTCCACTGGTTTTCCTACTGTTTCTAGAGAGGAAGAGACAAGAACTCGGCCTCACCGTTGTACCTGAGCCAGTGTCCCAAATGGCATTCTATTTCCTATCTAGTGCACTACTTTTGACCAGAGCTCTATATAGGGAATAGGGTGCCATTTGGGACACATCCTGAATTTCAAGTGTTTCAAGCTGATTGGAAATAGAAAAACACTATATTTTGTTTTCATATTATAATTGTGTATATACTTTGTTTTCATGTACTGTATTTACAAGAGGACCACAATGGAAATATGTTTTAGATCTTTTTGTGTGTCATCCTTGATGATTTTAAATGCATTGTGTCCACGTGTGGTTGTATTGTTTTTTTAAATGGTCAAATAAATCAAATATAAAATCCATTTCGTCCTGGTGATTCATGAGTAACCACATTTAGTAGCGCAGGTAATCACGGATGGACAACACTTGATAATACATCAAAACCCACCGGTTACAATCCACAGGAGCTCCGTTCTGTGTCCCACCTTTATTCTACTTCCAGACAAAATATACCCTTTATACCCTCCACTTTCAACATAATGTCTTGACCAAAGATTGTGGAAGAAATATTACCCTGCACTGCCCGATTCATCATCAAACCTGCCCGGCCTATGAAATACAGGTCAGGGCTTACCAACAATGAGTCCTATCTTGTATGTTAGACCTCACGCTTGTGTATTTATCGCCTAAGAGACTGCCCAATGTGTGATTCATTGAACAGTCCTGTTGCTACAACATGCTGACTGCATCGCTAGGCAGTTTGCCCACTCCTTCCTACCCTCTGTCTATGATAATGCTCCCCGCCCTCCACCCTTTCCCCAATTCCCTCACACATATTCTTTATGATGTTTTTATTTCATTGATGTCCACAGGGTAGCTTTCTGCCACATAACAAGTAACATTCTCTCAGGGATAGTGAGAAAGTGAGTGTGTTGAGGCTGTGTTTAATGAGGTGGGGAGAGAGATACTTTGAGGTTTATATTTGACCAACATATACCAACATAAACCAATGTGCATTTCTATTCAGATGGGTTGCTTGTGCTATCAAACCTCTGCAACTCATCCAGAACGCCATAGCCCGCATGGTTTTCATCCTTCCCAAGTTGTCCCTCGTCACCCCGCTCCTCCGCACTCTCCACTGGCTCCCAGTTGAAGCTCACATCCAGTTCAAGAGCCTGGTGGTTGTCTACAGTGCAGCAAAGGGAACTGCCCGTCCCTACCTTCAGTCTATGCTGAAATCCTACAGCCCAACCTGAGCACTCCGTTCTGCCACCTCCCAGCCCTACAAGGGGCTGGCTCCCGTTCATCTCAGTCAAAGCTCTTCTCTGTCCTGGCACCATAAATGGTGGAACAAGCTTCCCCCTAATGCCAGAACAGCTGAGTCCCTGCCCTTCTTTCAAAAACACCTGAAAACCTACCTCTTCAAGTAGGCGCCAACAGAGATGGCCGCCTCGCTTCGCGTTCCTAGGAAACTATGCAGTTTTTTGTTTTTTTACGTGTTATTTCTTACATTAGTACCCCAGGTCATCTTAGGTTTCATTACATACAGTCGAGAAGAACTACTGAATATAAGATCAGCATCAACTCACCATCAGTACGACCAAGAATATGTTTTTCGCGACGCGGATCCTGTGTTCTGCCTTACAAACAGGACAACGGAGTGGATCCTATGCAGCGACCCAAAAAAACGACTCCGAAAGAGAGGGAAACGAGGCGGTCTTCTGGTCAGACTCCGGAGACGGGCACAGCGCGCACCACTCCCTAGCATTCTTCTTGCCAATGTCCAGTCTCTTGACAACAAGGTTGATGAAATCCGAGCAAGGGTAGCATTCCAGAGGGACATCAGAGACTGTAACGTCCTTTGCTTCACTGAAACATGGCTCACTGGAGAGACGCTATCCGAAGCGGTGCAGCCAACGGGTTTCTCCACACATCGCGCAGACAGAAACAAACATCTTTCTGGTAAGAAGAGGGGAGGGGGCGTATGCCTCATGGCCAACGTGACATGGTGTGATGAAAGAAACATACAGGAACTCAAATCCTTCTGTTCACCTGATTTAGAATTCCTCACAATCAAATGTAGACCGCATTATCTACCAAGAGAATTCTCTTCGATTATAATCACAGCCGTATATATCCCCCCCCAAGCAGACACATCGATGGCTCTGAACGAACTTTATTTAACTCTCTGCAAACTGGAAACAATTTATCCGGAGGCTGCATTCATTGTAGCTGGGGATTTTAACAAGGCTAATCTGAAAACAAGACTCCCCAAATTTTATCAGCATATCGATTGCGCAACCAGGGGAGGAAAGACCTTGGACCATTGTTACTCTAACTTCCGCGACGCATATAAGGCCCTGCCCCGCCCCCCTTTCGGAAAAGCTGACCACGACTCCATTTTGTTGATCCCTGCCTACAGACAGAAACTAAAACAAGAGGCTCCCACTCTGAGGTCTGTCCAACGCTGGTCCGACCAAGCTGACTCCACACTCCAAGACTGCTTCCATCACGTGGACTGGGAGATGTTTCGTATTGCATCAGATAACAACATTGACGAATACGCTGATTCGGTGTGCGAGTTCATTAGAACGTGCGTTGAAGATGTCGTTCCCATAGCAACGATTAAAACATTCCCTAACCAGAAACCGTGGATTGATGGCAGCATTCGTGTGAAACTGAAAGCGCGAACCACTGCTTTTAATCAGGGCAAGGTGTCTGGTAACATGACCGAATACAAACAGTGCAGCTATTCCCTCCGCAAGGCTATCAAACAAGCTAAGCGCCAGTACAGAGACAAAGTAGAATCTCAATTCAACGGCTCAGACACAAGAGGCATGTGGCAGGGTCTACAGTCAATCACGGACTACAGGAAGAAATCCAGCCCAGTCACGGACCAGGATGTCTTGCTCCCAGGCAGACTAAATAACTTTTTTGCCCGCTTTGAGGACAATACAGTGCCACTGACACGGCCTGCAACGAAAACATGCGGTCTCTCCTTCACTGCAGCCGAGGTGAGTAAGACATTTAAACGTGTTAACCCTCGCAAGGCTGCAGGCCCAGATGGCATCCCCAGCCGCGCCCTCAGAGCATGCGCAGACCAGCTGGCCGGTGTGTTTACGGACATATTCAATCAATCCCTATACCAGTCTGCTGTTCCCACATGCTTCAAGAGGGCCACCATTGTTCCTGTTCCCAAGAAAGCTAAGGTAACTGAGCTAAATGACTACCGCCCCGTAGCACTCACATCCGTCATCATGAAGTGCTTTGAGAGACTAGTCAAGGACCATATCACCTCCACCCTACCTGACACCCTAGACCCACTCCAATTTGCTTACCGCCCAAATAGGTCCACAGACGATGCAATCTCAACCACACTGCACACTGCCCTAACCCATCTGGACAAGAGGAATACCTATGTGAGAATGCTGTTCATCGACTACAGCTCGGCATTCAACACCATAGTACCCTCCAAGCTCGTCATCAAGCTCGAGACCCTGGGTCTCGACCCCGCCCTGTGCAACTGGGTACTGGACTTCCTGACGGGCCGCCCCCAGGTGGTGAGGGTAGGCAACAACATCTCCTCCCCGCTGATCCTCAACACTGGGGCCCCACAAGGGTGCGTTCTGAGCCCTCTCCTGTACTCCCTGTTCACCCACGACTGCGTGGCCACGCACGCCTCCAACTCAATCATCAAGTTTGCGGACGACACAACAGTGGTAGGCTTGATTACCAACAACGATGAGACGCCCTACAGGGAGGAGGTGAGGGCCCTCGGAGTGTGGTGTCAGGAAAATAACCTCACACTCAACGTCAACAAAACTAAGGAGATGATTGTGGACTTCAGGAAACAGCAGAGGGAACACCCCCCTATCCACATCGATGGAACAGTAGTGGAGAGGGTAGCAAGTTTTAAGTTCCTCGGCATACACATCACAGACAAACTGAATTGGTCCACTCACACAGACAGCATCGTGAAGAAGGCGCAGCAGCGCCTCTTCAACCTCAGGAGGCTGAAGAAATTCGGCTTGTCACCAAAAGCACTCACAAACTTCAACAGATGCACAATCGAGAGCATCCTGGCGGGCTGTATCACCGCCTGGTATGGCAACTGCACCGCCCTCAACCGTAAGGCTCTCCAGAGGGTAGTGAGGTCTGCACAACGCATCACCGGGGGCAAACTACCTGCCCTCCAGGACACCTACATCACCCGATGTCACAGGAAGGCCATAAAGATCATCAAGGACATCAACCACCCGAGCCACTGCCTGTTCACCCCGCTATCATCCAGAAGGCGAGGTCAGTACAGGTGCATCAAAGCTGGGACCGAGAGACTGAAAAACAGCTTCTATCTCAAGGCCATCAGACTGTTAAACAGCCACCACTAACACTGAGTGGCTGCTGCCAACACACTGACACTGACTCAACTCCAGCCACTTTAATAATGGGAATTGATGGGAAATGATGTAAATATATCACTAGCCACTTTAAACAATGCTACCTTATATAAATGTTACTTACCCTACATTATTCATCTCATATGCATACGTATATACTGTACTCTATATCATCGACGGTATCCTTATGTAATACATGTATCACTAGCCACTTTATACTATACTATGCCACTTTGTTTACATACTCATCTCATTTGTACATACTGTACCCGATACCATCTACTGTATCTTGCCTATGCTGCTCTGTACCATCACTCATTCATATATCCTTATGTACATATTCTTTATCCCCTTACACTGTGTACAAGACAGTAGTTTTGGAATTGTTAGTTAGATTACTTGTTATTACTGCATTGTCGGAACTAGAAGCACAAGCATTTCGCTACACTCGCATTAACATCTGCTAACCATGTGTATGTGACAAATAAAATTTGATTTGATTTGATTTGATTTGATTTGATTATTGAGCAGCTCATAAGGGATAAAACTAAGGTTGGAGTCTACAATGAGTGGATCAAATGGGTTGACTCGATGGCAAAGGCAAAGTAATATAATTATCATTATGCAAGAGTAACTAGTGTATTGAATCAGTTTCTAATGAGGTTGAATCTTTTTCCACACAGCAATTAAAGCCAGATGCTATTTCTACGGTTACTTCCCTTGAACTTGTTCACTCCTGGGCCCGTATCCACAAAGCATCTCAGAGTAGGAGTGCTCATCTACGATCAGTTTTTCATTTTAAATCATAATGAATATGATTACATGGATAGATCCTAGATCAGCACACCTACTCTGATATGTTTTGTGGATATAGGCCCTGGTTTCTAATGGTGTTATTACGCCACATTTTTCTTGGAGTTACTTTGGCTACTTTTTCCCCAAGTTCATTATACAATCTGTGGTAGACTACATTAGTTCTATGCACTACAGCTGCCAGCCTCTAATCTACAACTAATGTATAGATTCCTTGTGGCAGACCAATAAAAGCCAGATTAGTTTCTTAGTGAAGGTACACTCATGCAGTTTGTGATGGACGTGTGAAGAGAACATTAGCATATAATTTGTATGGGCTCTGGAGAGAGGGCGACAGTACAGATCTATTCCACTGCTCTGACTGCATGCATTTGTCCCCAGTGCTCAAGGAATACACAACACTGAATTGATTTTGTTTAGCGCCCTTCACAACCACTTGATATAATCTATGCCCAATGATTAACATTGGGATAGTGGGAGGTTTGTCTGCATTTTGTCTTGAGAGAGTGAGCAGAAGTATCATGACGTATGACTGGAGCAGATTTAACTTGTTGACAGTCTCTATTTAAACTATTTATTTCTGTCTTCAAATGAAAACTTTTTAATCTTGGTAAACATTTTAGTATATGTTTATTTTTTATTTTTTTAATTTTTTTAATTTTGTACAAAATGTTATACAAAGGACCAGTTTGCTTCCCTAGTGTATTTCAATAGTTTGTTGTGCTAAGCCAGTGGTTCCCAAACTTTTTATAGTCCCATACCCCTTCAAACATTCAACCTCCAGCTGTGTACCCCCCTAGCACAAGGGTCAGTGCACTCTCAAATTGTTTTTTGTAAGCCTGCCACACACACACACTATATATATTTATTAAACATAAGAATAAGTGTGAGTTTGTCACAACCTGGCTCGTGGGAAGTGGCAAAGAGCTCTCATAGGACCAGGGCACAAATAATAATATAATAATGATCAAAAATTTTGCTCTTTATTTAACCATCTTACATATGAAACCTTATTTGTTCATCGAAAATTGTGAATAACTCACCACAGGTTAATGAGAAGGGTGTGCTTGAAAGGATGCACATAACTCTGCAATGTTGGGTTGTATTGGAGAGAGTCTCAGTCTTAAATCATTTTCCACACACAGTCTGTGCCTGTATTTAGTTTTCATGCTAGTGAGGGCAGAGAATCCACTCTCACAGGTATGTGGTTGCAAAGGGCATCAGTGTCTTAACAGCACGATTTGCCAAGGCAGGATACTCTGAGTGCAGCCCAATCCATAAATCTGTCAGTGGCTACTGATTCAATTAAATTTTCTCAGAACTGCTTGTTGCAATTTCGATGAGGCTCTCTTGTTCAGATATCGGTAATGAAAGGGATAACGAATCCAGTTGTTTGTCATCTATTTCAGGAAAGTACCTGCGTAATTGCGCACCCACCTCACTCAGGTGCTTCGCTATATCACATATGACATTGTCTGTAAGCTTAAGTTCATTAGCACACAAAAAAATCATACAATGATGGAAAGACCTGTGTGTTGTCCTTGTTAATGCAGACAGAGCAGAGCTCCAACTTCTTAATCATAGCCTTAATTTTGTCCCACACATTGAATATAGTTGTGGAGAGTCCCAGTAATCCTAGATTCAGATCATTCAGGCAAGAAAAAACATCACCCAGATAGGCCAGTCGTGTGAGAAACTCGTCATTATAAAAGCAGGCAGATAAGTGAAAATGATGGTCAGTAAGGAAAACTTTAAGCTCGTCTTTTAATTCAAATAAACGTGTCAATACTTTCCCCCTGATAACAAGCGCACTTCTGTATGTTGTAAAAGCGTTACATGGTCGCTGCCCATATCACTGCATAGTGCAGAAAATACACAAGACTTCAGGGTGCCTTGCTTTAACAAAGTTAACCATTTTCACTGTAGTGTCCAAAATGTATTTCAAGCTGTCAGGCATTCCCTTGGCAGCAAGAGCCTTTCATGGCTGCTGCATTGTACCCAGGTGGTGTTGGGAGCAACTGCTTGCATGCACGTTACCACTCCACTATGTATCCCTGTCATGGCTTTTCACCATCAGTAGATACCAACATGAGCAGCAGCTACGTTTGGCTACATATGGACCGTTAGTGGAATTCTCGCGAGAGAGTAACGGTTATGTGATTGGATGTTAATTATTTGACTAGGCTACTTGCATTTGACATTGTGTTGTTATTTCGCTGAACACTAGATGGTTTAATTTTATTTTTGGCAGTGAAACGAGTCTACTCAGGCGAGAAAAAAACCTCACCCAAATGTATAATCCAGTAAAATATAAATGTACTGTTTGAAAATGTGATTCACATTTTTATTTGGAGTACCCCCGATGGCATTGCGCATACCCCTGGGGGTACGCGTACCCCAGTTTGGGAATACCTGCTAAGCAATCATTTAATTCTCTCACATATCCTGTACCAATAGGTGCTGCAGGGTATGTACTGTACTGTAGCAGTGCAAAAAAAGTAACTCACACCAAACAAACATTATCTAAAAACAGAATTTGGGAGTTTTCCCTGAAAACAATAAAACTATATTACTGCTGTTAGAGACTGTGATACAGGCAAACATGAATAATAAGTTAGTTGAACCTGTCAACACAGAAAGAAAGAAGTGTACTTTTGTTGTTCCATTATTCATGAGAAAAAAAGCTACATTTATTACTTTTTTGTTCAGAAATGAATTTACATTGTTCTGAGGCCTGGCAGCTGCCTACTAATTGTGTTACAGGACCTGAGGACATTTCCCCTCTGTTGGAAGTCATTCATTTCAATGCAAACATAATGCTTTCATTTGTTTATGTTTTTAATGGATGGCATTTAGGATCTTCTCAGATAAATCTGCCTTTGACAGTCAAATGAAGTCTTCATCCAATAGTTAGATGTAACCATTTTAATGAGTCAATAATCTCCTCTAGTGAGATGGTAATCTGCATGCAGTTGCTGCTATAACTATTCCCAAATGGCACCCTATTCCCTATGTGGTGCACTACTTTTGACCAGGGCCTATAGGGAGTAGGGTGCCATTTGGGATGCACGCTATATCTCCACAATCTTAATTGCTGTTTATCTGAGGGTCACCTTCTGAAGTAAGGTGGAGGCACAAGGCTCTGCTTTTCTGTGCCACCTCTAAACAGTTTTCTGAAGGTCTCCCATTCCTGCTTCCCTCCCTTTATTAAATGCCATGCCTCAAAGTCTGCTCTTTATTCATGACATAAATGCTGCTCATACCTAATATTTGTGAATAGTTCCCATTTTGTTCTAGTAAACAGTGCCTGCCTGCCCTCACGCCAGTGGAGCTGCACTCGCACCTTTATTGATCTCCTTGCAATAAAGGAGTGCAGAACTACCTCCTGAAATTACATTTTTTATACTGCAGGAATATACTGGGAGAAATTACATTACCTTGGCGCATTCATAAAAAAATAAAAAATGATCTTACACAAAGTTAGAAATTAAATCCCGGTCCTGAGGGTGTTGATGTTTTGCCAGTTACTGTCACCCGCTGTTGCTATCAACAGCAGAATCTTTGGTAACTGAAAAGCAATTTTGGCCTTGGGCAAAATTTTGCGTTTATGTACATGAACTCCCTTGCTTGTACTCTACCGCCTGTCTTGATGCATTGTAAAGGCAACCATTAGGGGTGGAAATGTAAACATTGCAATCCTTTACAAGGGTAATCAACTAGATTGTATTTGATATGAAGTGCAGGTGCTTCTTCAAATAGTGCTTACACTGACTGTAGTCTGTATGGACATGAATATTCCACTAGATTTACATCAGAAGAGCACCCAACATCAGCTGTCTTTTGAGCAGGCCTTCCATCAACCATCCTTTGTATTTGCTCAATCATGCTGAGAGCATGCATTTATAGTGTATACATATAAAAATGTAAAAGCCAGCTTAGAGGTAGGAAAGCTTTGTGTCCATGCAAAGTAATGTGTTTCTGTGTGAATCTCACACAAATCAACCTTGGGATTACTTTGCCCCCTTGAGATGACTGGTTTTAGAGATACGGGGAGAAAGCTATTGCAACTTGTTCCACTAGTTTTAATCATTGTATTCCTTTGTCCGACTGAAAGTATCCAGCCGTTGTTAGCCAACACCTGTGTGGTTGCTTGATCAGATCAATACTACAGTACTTACATAACGTACATTTAAAAAAAAAAACTAAGTTCAAATGCCCTGTAAATTGTCATCTTGAATCTTGTTGTCTATCAAGGGCCCTTAACCAAACACTTTCTGTTCTGTGGATATTAATTTGTTCATGGTGAGCAGCTTAGCTTCTCATGCAGCCATCTAATGTGAAATGGCACCTGTCAAAGAATGGGGGGAATTAACTATCCTCCTGGGGGGGGGGAACATCACTGTTGATAACCAAGATCTGAATCATTTAATACAATTAGATTTCCCTTTACTGCTTCATGTGGGTTGCTCCTAAATGTCACTCTACTCTCTACATAGTGCACTATTAGGGCTCTGGTCAAAAGTAGTGCACTATGTAGAGAATAGGGTGCCATTTGGGACGCATCCATGGAAATCTCCTTCCATCCGGGCTTTCTTTCCTCACTGTGAGAGATTATCACAGGTGATCCTGCGGTGGAATGGTACAACCAGTTAATAAAAAGAGCTCTGAGATTTTTTTTTATTCCAGGCATCATTGGAGTGAATTTAAATAAGTGTGAGTCAATGGTTGGGAATAGTCAAGGGAGTCAGTAGGAAAATATGTGCACATGTGGTATATCAAATGCTCACATCCTTTTATACTGACTGATATTGCGGGGGTAACTCTAGCAACTGTCATTTTGCGTCACACATGCATAGGCCTAAAACTTAACTACAGTATATACAGTTGAAGTCAGAAATGTACATACACCTTAGCCAAATACATTTCAACTCCTGACTTTTAATCCCAGAAAAAAGTCCCTATTTTAGGTCAGTTAGGATCCCCACCTTATTTTAAGAATGTGAAATGTCAAAATAATCAGAGAGAGAGTGATGTATTTCAGCTTTTATTTCTTTCAGCACATTCCCAGTGGGTCAGAGGTTTACGTACACTCAATTAATATTTGGTAGCATTGCCTTGAAATTGTTTAACTTGGGTCAAACGTTTCGGGTAGCCTTCTGTGAACAATGTAGCTTCTTAAACTCTTATGTTTAAGGGAAGTATTGGGGAAAGTATCCTGACTCGTGCAATGTCTGATACTGTGCTGTCCATCTTTGGTTGCCCTTTGCTACATGGTTGCTGTCCATGGTGCTGAATATTCTGGCGCTGTAATATGCCAGTGGTGACCAGTGTTTGGGGTTTCCATTAGTTACCACAGCCACAAAGTGAAAATGGGCTATATCATCAAATATCATGAAAAAAAAAATGCTTTAGGCATAAAGTCAGCAGTGTGGTTAAGGTTAGGGCTGTGGAAGTCTGTATGAGCAGGTTAAATAGTGACAAGACTGACGGTGGGCTTGTTCCACAAGACTATGGAAAGAGAGGATAGAGAACCACAGCACTAAAGTATTGTATCACTGAACTGATCAAGCATTAATGAACTGCACCAAACACTGAATGATAATGCGAAGCTCCAGTTGAATAAAGCATGGGACCCAGGGACAGGCTGTCTAGGCCCACATCTCTATTCATTGAGCTGTGAGGCGTTTGGCAAAGAAAAAGCAACGGTTTCCTGGCACTAATGGAACCTGGCACTTGTCTGAGACACCAGTTGTTGCTCTCTCTCCATCTGGAGATGAAGGCAGCAGAATCCCCGCTACACCTCCTCCATGGGTGGGCTGGAGATAATAAACCCGAGTTGATTTGATGAACCCCTCAACACAAGCGGCCAGCTGCACAGAACCACAGGACTACCATCATGATGAGGTTGGTTGCATCATGCGCTCAACAGCTGGTCATCTGACAGCACAGCACAGCTACCCAGACCTGGTATGCTACTGTACCATGTTGCGCTCAATCAAATGATCACCGGCAGACTCTCCTCTGACTGCAAGGCTATGTGCAGTACATACAGGTGAGAATGGATGAATGGTTTGAATTGGGAAAAGTGGATGGACGAAGCTTAAACTTTCTCATCCCCAACTGTTTAATGATAACAGTTCTACTGAATACTACTGTGTGCTTCGCCACCAAACCTAAGGATTCCAGGAGGTCCCATTCCTTCCAAACCTAAGGATTCCAGGAGGTCCTATTCCCTCCACATCTAGCCTATGGGCGAACGTTGCATGTGTCCCTATAACGTAACATGCGGTTTGATTAGCTTGCTAATAGATTAGCATTCACACCACACTGGCTATTTTTGGTAGCTAGCTAGTTAAACATGACAAACTGGCAAACATGAAAAAGATGATCATTATGTCATGCATGCCTTAGCACATCAGCAATCAACATTAACAGCAGAATGCAACTGGCCAGCTCAGCTAGCTGTCTTTCAACGTTGCTTCGTCCCGCAAAAAGCCATCTGTAAACAATGGCTCGTTGCGGGACCAATTAAGCTATAACAGTACCTGTATGCAACTGTCTAGCTAGCTACAGTGCATTCTGAAAGTATTCAGACCCCTTGATTTTTCCCACATTTTGTTAGGTTACAGCCTTATTCTAAAATTGATTACCCTCCCATCAATCTACGAACAATACCCCATAATGTCAAAGCATAAACAGCTTCTCTTTTTTGTTGCTAATTTATTTTAAAAAATATATACAAAACTGATTTTACATTTACATAAGTATTCAGACCCTTCTCTCAGTACTTTGTTGAAGCACCTTCGGCAGCGATTACAGCCTCAAGTATTTTTGGGGTATGACACTACAAGCTTAGCACACCTGTATTTTGGGAGTTTCTCCCATAATTTTCTGCATATTCTCTCAAGCTCTGTCAAGTTGGATGGGAAACGTTGCTGCACAGCTATTTTCAGGTCTTTCCAGAGATGTTCGATCGGGTAAAAGTCTGGACTCTGGACAGCAAAACTCAAGGACATTCAGAGACGTGTCCCGAAGCCAATCTGTACTTTGCTCCGTTCATCTTTGCCTCGATCCTGAATAGTCTCCCATTCCCTGCCGCTGAAAAACATCCCCACAGCATGATTCTGCCACCCCCATGCTTCACCGTAGGGATGGTGCCAGGTTTCCCCCAGAAGTGACGCTTGGCCAAAGGCCAAAGAAGTTTCATCAGACCAGAGAATCTTGTTTCTCATGGTCTGAGAGTCTTTCGGTGCCTTTTGACAAACTCCAAGCGGGCTGTCATGTGCCTTTTACTGAGGAGCGGCTTCCATCTGGCCACTCTACCATAAAGGCCTGATTGTTGGAGTGCTGCAGAGATGGTTGTCCTTCTGGAAGGTTCTCCCATCTCCACAGAGGAACTCTGGAGCTCTGTTAGAGTGACCATCAGGTTCTTGTTCACCTCCCTGACCAAGGCCCTTCTCCTCCTGATTGCTCAGTTTGGTGGTCAGCTCTAGGAAGAGTTAGTGGTTCCAAACTTCTTCCATTTAAGAATTATGGAGCCCACTGTGTTCTTGGGGACCTTCAATGCTGCAGAAATGTTTTGGTACCCTTCCCTAGATTTGTGTCTCAACACAATCCTGCCTCAGAGTTCTACGGACAATTCCTTCAATCTTATGGCTTGGTTTTTGCTCTGACATGCACTGTCACCTGTGGGTCCTTAATGGACAGGTGTGTGCCTTTCCAAATAATTTCCAATTAATTGAATTTACCGCAGGTGGACTCCAAGTTGTAGAAACATCTCAATGATAGTCAATGGAAACAGGATGCACCTGAGCTCAATTTCGAGTCTCATAGCAAAAGGTCTGAATTCTTATGTTAATAAGGTATTTCAGTCTTTATCTTTTTATAAATTTGTAAAAATGTCTAAACTTTTTTTGCTTTGTCATTATGGGGTATTGTGTGTAGATTTCTGAGAAGTTTTTTTACTTATTTAATCCACTTTTTAATAACGCTGTAATGTAACAAAATGTGAAAAAAGTCAAGGGGTCTGATTACTTTCCGAATGCACTGTATATAGCTAACAATGAAAATAACTTTTTGATACAGTTTAGAGAATAACGTATGTACATGTAGCTAGCTATCTTTGCATTTAATTGTTGACTCTTACCAGTGTATGGATATTGATGATTCACTGCAGACAAACACTTTCAGAAGAATCCTTCCCACTCGGCTTCAACCAGTCCAGACTGCTTTAGCCACAAATCCTTCCCGCTCGGCTTCAACCAGTCCAAACTGCTTTAGCCACAGAAAACAGAGCTGTGTCTATACCAGCAGCTGTATTTAGGACAACACTGTATTGAAAGTTGTAGCTACACTTTACATTAGTAAATCTAATAGATCTTTCAAATATCCACGGTAGTAGAGACCCGCATGTGTCATTAGACAGAGATGCCTTGAGTGACAGAATGGACTCTCTTTCACGTGAATGTCCCAGCCCCCTAATTATCGCAACCAATCATGGCTAGGCAAGATTCTGTATTTTTTTGTGTCTAAACAGCTTCGGGATTTCACATTTTATTTATATTAACAGATTACATCAGAGTTTGTTATTAAGGCACATGGAAGTTCACATGTTCAAGAAGGCATTTCACTACTCCTGTGAAGTAGTGATGTGCGTCATATGCCCAGCTTTCTGTAATGCGTCACAAATGCAGTGCACTATATAGGAAATAGGGTACCATATGGAATGCAAACCAGCCTCTAACAGGGGAATGGGGCTCCATTCAGGAGGACGATTATTCAATCACTGAAGTTTAGTGTACAGAAAAGTATATACTATCCTCCCATTCAAATGAATATGCAATGGAGAGCCATGCATAAATGATGGATGAGAGAAGCTAAGAATAACATCCCCACAGAGACCTACAATACATATGACTGTTGACTTAATTATACCTCTAAACCGCCATAATTCCAGGAACTTCATACCTCCAGGACCTCCTTACAGCCATACCTCCCCACCTCCAGGACCTCTATACCTCCATAACTCCAAGACCTCCTTACAGCCATACCTCCCCACCTCCAGGACCTCTATACCTCCATAACTCCAGGACCTCCATACCTCCAAGACCTCCTTACAGCCATACCTCCCACTTCCAGGACCTCTATACCTCCATAACTCCGGGACGTCCATACCTCCAGGACCTCCTTACATCCATATCTCCATACCTTCATGACCTTCATACTGCTAAACCTCCATACCTCCAGGACCTCCATGCCTCCATGACCTTCATACTGCTACATCTCTATACTTTCATCACCTCCATACCTCCAGGACCTCCTTACATCCATATCTCCATACCTCCATGACCTTCATACTGCTACACCTCCATACCTTCAGCACCTCCATATCTCCAAACCTCCATCACCTCCATATTTCCATACCTCCAGGACCTCCATACCTCCATACTGCTACACCTCCGTACCTCCAGCACCTGCATACCTCCATTACCTTCATACTGCTACACCTCCATACCTCCAGCACCTCCATATCTTCAAACCTCCAGCACCCCCATATCTCCATACCTCCAGGACCTCCATACCTCCATGACATTCATACTGCTACACCTCCATACCTCCAGCATCTCCATACCTCCAGGACCTCCATACCTCCATGACCTTCATACTGCTACACCTCCATCCTCCAGCACCTCCATATCTCCAAACGTCCAGCACCTCCATGTCTCCATACCTCACGGACCTCCATATCTCCATACCTCCAGGACCTCCATACCTCCAGCACCTCCATGTCTCCATACCTCATGGACCTCCATATCTCCATACCTCCAGGACCTCCATACCTCCAGCACCTCCATGTCTCCATATCTCCAGGACCTCCATACCGCCATACCTTCATGCCCCCAGGACCTCCATACTGCCATATCTCCAAACCAAAGGGAGTGACATATAAAGGGCAGGTAATCAAGGAGGTGGCTGCTACCAGTCCAGGTCATTATACGCGTAATGCTGGTGACAGGTGTGCTCCCTAACGAGCAGCCTGGTGACCTAGAGGCTGGAGAGGGAGCACATGTGACACATACCTGCATATCTCCATACCTCCAGGACTTCCATACCTCCAGGACTTCCATAACTTCATACCTCCATACCTCCAGGATCATGGACTGATGTAAGAACGGCTGTGGGGTTAAAGGAGTAGGAGAAGAAGATGAACACAGCGTTATGGTTCATTGACTATGATAATAACAAAAAATATGCAGCCAGGAATGGATGAATCACTATTTTTAAAAGCATGCGTCTAAATGTACATGTTTTAGTTAGTATCCAATATGGTCATGTTTTCCGTAGTTCTCTTGATCATACTTTACAACTTACATTCATAAAAATGTTTGTTGCTGCTAATTCAATCAATGCAACATTTTTCAACATAATATTTATCCTGTATCCAGTATCCCATTCTGAATACTGCATAAGTCTGATTACAAAGTATCATGTGTTCCTGAATGTACCACCATAATCTCACAAGCTCTGCCTGGACTGTACTGTTTTCTCTGGCCTGCAATCTCATTCTGAACCACCCAGTCCTCTGGTGTGTTCAACATGCACTAAATAAGGAAATATTTAATGCTCACACATCTTCTGGACGGAGAGCCGAAGGGTTTGGACACGTCTGTGAAATACTGTCTCCATCCACAGGGCAGAGAGACAATATTACCTATATTGTGCTCTACTTTTAATCAGATCTCTGGTCAAAATAAGTGCACTCTATAGGCAATAGTGTTCCATTTGAGATACAACCAATGCTGTGGCACTGGTAGCAGCCAGCTAATTAATGTAGTCATGTGCAATGTTTAATGCATGACCTTTCTGTTGGCATTAGAACACAAAGGTGATGAACTAATGCAATAACTCTGTGCTGAACAAGGTCAATCTTCCCAACATAATCTCTCTTCATTCCTGCTGGACGGGGGGGGGGGGGGGGAGTGGGAGTGGTAATGTCATGCATCTTTAATCATGTTGTTACTATGCTCACATAGAGGAAAGGGATTGGATGAAGTACATTGCTAGGCAGGGTTGGTCCAAGGAGAGAAGGACATATACACGGGAGAGTAGATTTGGAGGATTCGGGTCAAGGAGAAAGCAAATACCTACATTTGGTTTCCACTCAAAAAAAAGCCTATTCAATGATTCAAGGACTTATTATTGACAATGTTTGCTTTCATAATGCAGCACAGCACAGCTATTTATCACCGTCCCTTGAATTCTCATAGTAGTGTGCAGTGTCATTAAAATTAACAAAAAAACAGCCAACAACAAAATTTTTCTTGGCCCACCACAATTAGCTGTTCTGCATAAACAGAGCAATTTCACAGCAAGATACAGGCTTGTAGACCCACTCTCAGATCTCTGAACAATATTGACCATTGGTAACCTCTGAACATAATCAAAATAGTTGTTCATTAATTCAGAGTGCAATAATTACTCTCCACCCTCAAAATGTCCAATTACGCTCCCCATGAAGTAGCTGCTAAAGCAAAGACAATTATGCCATCCACATAATAAGCATGCAAACAAATTACGAAAAGCCATTTCATCCTGCACCTTCACTTTAACTGATTAGGTTATTTCAAGATTTCAAGCACACATTGTATCTAATGACTTAGGACAATTGTCTAATTAAGACACAGAAATTCAAACATTTACGTAGAGCAGCACTCCTCAATCTGTTTCCGCCCACGTGTAACCATAACATATGTGTCAGAAGAATTGTGGGGTGGGTTGTACTGTAAACATGGAAGATAAAAGGCTAAATGTTGTGTAGATCAAGTGAATACACAATAAGCACTACTGACCGTTGTCTTAATCGTATAATTCTACACCTTAGCTAAAATGTCTCATTGTAGTTAGTAAACATACCACAGTTGCATGCAGTGTGTGTGAATTAAATATATTATCATGTGCAACACACAACAAATTTTTATATTTCCAAGGGGTGATATGCACAAAGAGATATGTGCTCCCTCTGGAGTCCTAACAGCCTTGATAACTGCAGCCCAGTGGTCACTACAGCTGGGGGCCTCAGATAAACTATGAAAGACAGCTGGGGGCCAGGGCTGGGGAGGCTGGAACCCCAACACAGCATGCACTCCTCCCCACCACCCCCACCACTGCTGCCTCAGTCCCTTTTAAGTGGCTGTTTGTGGATTAAAAGGATGGACAAGCTGACAGAGGGGCTGTGCGTACAAAATGGCACCCTATTCCATATTTATTGCGCTTACTGTAAATAGGGAATAAGCTATCATTTGGGACACTCAGGGAGATACAAAACTGATGAGAGTGAACTCAAAATGAAACCTGTGCCAGCATGGTTTGGCACCTTGTCTCATGGCTGAGTATTTGTTTTATCCCCTTTTCTCTCATCATAAAAAAAAAATCTATATTATGTACTCTCCAATATAATATCTTAACTTCACTGGATTAGAGTAAATAAACTCTGAATAAACTCAGAGTAGAATCCCCTCAAGAGTTCTTAAGCTAACAGAGACATGAGGCAGTATGTGAGTCTGCAGTGAGTGAGTTTGCAATTAAAAGCTAATTAGCTTCCAAAGATGCATTTTTCCCCTGTCAACAAATTAACATAAAGAAGTGCTTCAGCTTCTGTCTAACAAACACTAGCAGTGCAGAAGATGAAGCCTCTGCATTTTTCTTCCTGTGTTTTAGTCACTCTCTAATCCCATCAAATTGTCCTGTGCTTTTTTTTTCTTTTTTTTTTGGAATGAGATTTGCTTGCATCTTGGGTTTACCTGCCCGCAGGATAGGCATCTGAGAATGTACTGGTTCGTGATTACTTACTGTACATGCACACGCACACACAAACATGCAAACACACACTCAAACACATATGCAAGCATGCAAGTACACACACTACTATCCAGAGCTGACAAACATCTTGGAGCGTAAATTCACACAATCCCTCCATAGCCCCCCAGTATCCTACTAAACTACACTACAGTATACACATTTTAATTAATACATAACAAAACAAGAAAGAGGACCTACAACAGGATGACCTTCACCCGACAGAGCACATATAGTGCCTTCAGAAAGTATTCACACCCCTTGACTTGTCACAAAGTCAGATTAGAATGGATATAAGTGTTTGTTTTTTTTGCCAACGATTTACACACAATATTTTAATGTCAAATCGAATTTTACATTTGTAATAAAAATACTAACGTATCTTGATTAATAAGTATTCAATCCCCTGAGTCAATACATGTTGTAATCACCTTTATAGCTGTGAGTCTTTCTGGGTAAGTCTCTAAGAGCGTTCCACACCTGGATTATGCAACATTTGCCCATTATTATTTTCAAAAATTATTCAAGCTCTTTCAAATTGGTTATTGTCTTGCCATAGATTTACAAGCACTTTACAAAACTGCAAAAATTTACAAAACTGTAACTCTGCCACTCAGGAACATTCACTGTCTTTTTGGTAAGCAACTCCAGTGTAGATTTGGCCTTGTGTTTTAGGTTATTTTTCTGCTGAAAAGTTAATTAAGCTTCCAGTGTCTGGTTGAAAGCAAACTGAACCAGGTTTTCCTCTAGGATTTTGCCTGTGCTTAACTCCCCAGTCCTTAAGAATTACAAGCATACCCATAACATGGTGCTGCCACCATTATGCTTGAAAATATGGAGAGTGGTGCTCAGTGATGTCTTGTATTGGATTTGCCTCAAACACAACACTTTGTATCCAGGACAAAAAGTGAATTGCTTTGCCAAACGTTTTGCATTATTACTTTAGTGCCTTGTTACAAACAGGATGTATGTTTTGGAATATTTTTATTCTGCACATGCTTCCTTCTTTTCACTTTGTCAATTAGGTTAGTATTGTGGAGTAACTAAAATGTTGTTGCTCCATCCTCAGTTGTCTCCTGTCACAGCCATTAAACTCTGTAACTGTTTCAAAGTCACCATTGGCCTCATGGTGAAATCCCTGAGTGGTGTCCTTCCTCTCCGGCAACTGAGTTAGGAAGGACGCCTGTATCTTTGTAGTGACTGGGTGTATTCATACACCATCCAAAGTCTAATTATTAACTTCACCATGCTCAAAGGGATATTCAATGTCTGCTTTTTTATTTTTCCCCAACTACATTTAGGTGGCCTTATTTGCGAAGTGTTGGAAATCCTCCCTGGTCTTTGTGGCTGAATCTGTGTTTAAAATTCACTGCTCGACTGAGGGACTTTACAGCTAATTGTATGTGTGGGGTACAGGTAGTCATTCAAAAATCAAGTTAAACACTATTATTGAGTCCATCGAACTTATTATGTGACTTCATAAGCAAATGTTCACTCCTGAACTTATTTAGGCTAGCCATAACAAAGGGGTTGAATACTTTCAGCTCAAGACATGTCAGCTTTTCATTTTTTATTAGAACATTTCCAAAAACATAATTCCACTTTGACATTATGGGGTATCGTGTGTAGGCCAGTAACAAATCATCTAAATTGAATACATTGTAAATTCAGGATGTAACACATCAAAATTTGGAAAATGGGTGTGAATACTTTCTGAAGACACTTTACAGTGTTATACACAAAATACAATTGAATATCACATTACAGTAAGTTGATGCAGTACAGTCCCTGTTGGAAAGAGGATTGGCATCTCAGACTCAGGCATGGTTAGAATTAATATCATTCTTTATTTCCAGAAAAGTCAACCAAACTTTAGATGGAGGTTGCTTCAGTATGTTGGCAGAGCAGTTGGACCTTGGAAGATGAGGTGATATTTAATTTGGCCCCAATAGAAATGCCTCAAAATGACACAGAGCTGTCATTTTTGCTTGCGTCATCGACTTGGTCCCAGAATTAGATGACCTACGCCGGCAAAATAACCTACATGGTAGTATTTAGTAGATTATTAGAAATCTGAAATTGAGATAGTTGAAAAGCCTTATGGTCTATCTGCAATGAATGTTATTTTCTATATGTTCTACTGCCTGTTACAATACTTTACTACTGTAACATTTCATTCCTTTTCATATATTTTTTTACTCCTTTACGCTATTCAGATACCCAATAAGTAACATATCTTACAAGATATGACAGCCTTTGTGTAATTTTCTCTCCACATATGTAGCTTTAAGTTTGAACACCTCTTTACCTCACTCGCTTTCAGAAAGGAGAATTCCAAGTGCCATAGCATTATAACGGATTACCCAGAATACACAGCATTAGAGACAACAGATGGCCATTGAATATCCATGTATTACAGTTTTACAGTTGTGTTCAAGTATTTTTTGGAACAATGTTGTCGATTTTCAAAAGAGTCCAAAAGAGACAGAACTCTGCGTTTAAAAAATGTAGTTGTCTTCGCAAAACATAAATACATTCATCAAAACTATATGGTACCGATAAAAATTCAAATACATTCATCAAAACTATATGGTACCGATAAAAATTCTAATACATTCATCAAAAGAACACAATTGCCTGCTAAAAGATTGATGTAACTATACTTATCTCTTGAGTCCAAGCAGCAAAAAATGTGTCTGTCTTTCAAAAATCCAAGTAGACAAATACATTTTCTTTGCAGTCACTAAATCAAGATGATGATAATTGGAAATTACTATCCAAAGGTGCAGAATTATGGGCAATTACTCTCCTTTTATGCACATTTCGCCAAACAATTACATACAAGTCCAATCAAAAATGATCCTTGTTAAAAAAATGAAACAAAAAATAAGCACATTGTGTGCAGGATTCATTCATCGGTATCATCACTGTCACGTGCTCCCTCTCTGGCCTCTAGGTCACCAGGCTGCTGGTTATGGCGCACACCTGTCACCATCGTTATGCGCATCTTCAGACTCACCTGGACTCCATCACCTCCCTGATTACCTTCCCTACATATGTCATTACCTTTGGTTCCTTCCCCAGGCATTTTTGTTACTGTTCCAGTGTTATGTCTGTGCGTTGTTTGTGTTTCTTAATTTGTATTTAGTTGTGTTTATTTATTTATTTAAACACTCACTCCCTGAACTTGCTTTCTGACTCTCAGCGCACTCGTTACAATCACAATCCAATTCCATGTATTCAATATTAAGGTTAGTTTGCTCAAAGTTTTGTAGATGTTCCGTTGGCGTACAGAAACACAATCCACAATAGAAATAAGGAAAGAATAGAATGGTGGAACACAACAGAATTGAATGTATAGGCCTCAATCCACACCAAAGCAAAGCTCTATAATGGAAGGAGTAACCCAAAGTTATTTAGAAGTAATCAACTTCCTTCTCTGCATCTCTGCATTTACGTAATATTGTAAAAAATCATAACGGTGAGACAGTCCCCATTTCCTAGATATTTCCTTATACACTAAATTGCCATGCTTGTCGAACATCTCATTCCAAAATCATGGGCATTATATTATGGAGTTGGTCCTCCCTCCCTTTGCTGCTATAATAGCCACTCTTCTGGGAAGGCTTTGCTGTGGGGACTTGCATTCGATTCAGCCACAAGAGCATTAGTGAGGTCGGGCACTGATGTTGGGTGATTAGGCCTGGCTCACAGTTGGCGTTCCAATTCATCCCAAAGGTGTTTGATGGGGTTGAGGTCAGAGCTCTGTGCAGGCCAGTCTAATTCTTCCACACCGATCTCGACAAACCATGTCTGTATGGACCTCGCTTTGTGCCCAGGGGCATTGTCATGCTAAAACAGGAAAGGGATGTACTGGGCTGTGTTCACTACCCTCTGTAGTGTCTTGCGGTTGAAGGCCGAGCAGTTGCCATACCAGACGGTGATGGTCTCGCTGGTGCAACTTTTTGAGGATCTGACAAATATTTTCAGTCTCCTGAGGGGGAATAGGCATTGTCATGCTCTCTTCACAACTGTGTTGGTGTGCTTGGACCATGATAGTTTGTTGGTGATGTGGACACCAAGGAACTTGAAGCTCTCAACTTGCTCCGCTACAGTCCTGTCGATGAGAATGGGGGCAGGTTTGGTCCTCCTTTCCTTTAGAGGTCGTTATCCTGGCACCACACTGCCAGGTCTCTGACCTCCTCCCTATAGGCTGTCTCATCGTTGTCGGTGATCAGACACTGTTGTGTCGTCGGCAAACTTAATGATGGTATTGGAGTCGTGCTTGACCATGCAGTCATCATGGGTGAACAGGGAGTACAGGAGGGGACTGAGCATGCACCAACACGGGAGCCAAATTAAACAGAGCTCTTAGCTGCCCAAAAGCCCTGTCTGCCTTAGCCGACCACTGCAACCGTACAGGACCCCCCCTTCAGCAATGAGGTAACAGGAGCAGCAACCTGGCCAAAACCCCAGATAAATCTCCGGTAGTAATTGGCAAAGCATAAAAAGCGCTGCACTTCCTTTATCGTGGTGGGAGTCGGCCAATTACGCACGGCTGCAATGCGGTCACTCTCCATCTCTACCCCTGATGTGGAAATGCGATTCCCTAGGAAGGAGACGGCCTGCTGAAAGAACAGGCACTTCTCAGCCTTGACATACAGGTCATGCTACAACAGTCGTCCAAGTACCTTGCGCACCAAGGACACATGCTCGGCGCGTGTAGCGGAGTATATCAGAATGTCATCGATATACACCACTACACCCTGCACGTGCAGGTCCCTGAAAATCTTGTCTACAAAGGATTGGAAAACTGATGGAGCATTCATCAACCCGTACGGCATGACGAGGTACTCATAATGCCCTGTGGTGGTACTAAACGCTGTCTTCCACTCGTCTCCCTCCCGGATACCACCAGGTTATACGCACTCCTGAGATCCAGTTTTGTGTAGAAGCGCGCCCCATGCATTGACTCAATCGCCATGGCGATAAGAGGTAGCGGTAACTGTACATCACCGTGATTTGATTGAGACCTCTATAGTCAATGCATGGGCATAAACCTCCATCCTTTTTCTTCACAAAAAATAAACTAGAGGAGGCTGGTGAAGTAGAGGGCAAAATGTACCCCTGACGCAGTGTTCAGAGACATATGTATCCATAGCCACTGTCTCCGCTTGCGACGGGATACACGTGACTCCTGGGAAGCGCAGCGTCTGCCATGAGATTTATCCGTCGATGAGGTGGTAATTGAGTCGCCTTCCTTTTACAGAAGGCGAGAGCCAAATCGGCATATTCTGGGGGAATGTGCACGGTTGGAGACCTGGTTTGGTCAGGAAATAGTGGGGTTATGCAGAGCCAACCAGGGAAGGCCTAGTACCACAGGAAATGCAGGAGAGTCAATGAGGAAGAGACTGATTTTCTCCTCATGATCCCCCTGCATAACCATGGCCAAGGAGATGGTGGACTCCCTGATTAGCCCGGACCATAATGGTCGACTATCCAGAGCGTGAACCGGGAAGGGTCTAACTACAGGAAAAATGGGGATCCCTAAACTAATGGCTAATGTTCTGTCGATAAAATTCCCAGCTGCACCTGTGGAGAAAACTCAGGGAAACAAACAGGCACAAACAGTTGATCAACAGAGGACTCTGGATGAGTGTGGTGCGAACTCACCTGGGGTGACGCCAGAGTGCCCTGCCTGTTGCCTCAACTCCCAGAGGAACCAACACGGCACTGACCGGCAGTGTGTCCTCTCCGGCCACAGATGGTGCAAGTGATTGCTCCTCCTCCAGTCTCCCTATGAGCAGCCCCTCCTAACTCCATGGAGGGTGCTGGAAGATGGTACCGACAGAGTCCCCTCTGGAGCTCCGCGGGTGACAAGCAGGTTATCCAACTGGATGGACAAATTCACCAGTTGGTCAAAGGAGATGGTGGCATCCCTGCAGGTCAGCTCACTTCGGACGTCCTCTAGTAGGCTGCATCGATAGTGGTCGATGAGGGCCCTGTTGTTCCAGCCTGCTCCGGCGGCCAAGGTCCGGAATTCCAGAGCGAATTCGTGGGCGCTCCTCGTCCCCTGCCTCAAATGGAAGAGCCTTTCCCCTGCCGCTCTACCTTCGGGTGGATGGTCGAAGATGGCCCAGAAGCAACAGGTGAACTCCTCGAAGTGATCCAACGCCGTGTCCTCCTCTCTCCAGTTCCTGTTTTCTATTTTTCACAGTTTTTGACCATTCTGCCTGGCCTGACCCTGAGCCTGCTTGTCGTTCTGTGCCGTCTAGAGACAGAAAGGAGCACAGAGAAAAATACTGGTAGACTTCACAAAACAAAACGAACTGGCAACAGACAAACAGAGAACACAGGTATAAATATACTGGGCATAATGAGGAAGATGGGCGAGACCTGGATGGGGGTGGAGACAAGCACAAAGACAGGTGAAACAGATAAGGGTGTGACACCCTTGATCCTGACTAGCCTCCCAGTCCTTGCCGCTGAAAAACATCCCCACAGCATGATGCTGCCACCACCATGCTTCACCGTAGGGATGGCGCCAGGTTTCCTCCAGACGTGAAGCTTGGCATTCAGGCCAAGTAGTTCAATCTTGGTTTCATCAGACCAGATGATCTTGTTTCTTATGGCCTGAGAGTCCTTTAGGTCCCTTTTGGCAAACTCCAAGTGGGCTGTCATGTGCCTTTTACTGAGTAGTGGCCTCCGTCTGGTCACTGTACCATAAAGGACTAATTGGTGGAGTGCTGCAGAGATGGCTGTCCTTCCCGGAAGGTTCTCCCATCTCCACAGAGAAACTCTGGAGCTCTGTTAGAGTGACCATCGGGTTCTTGGTCACCTCCCTTCTCTCCCGATTGCTCAGTTTGGCCCGGCGGTCAGCTCTAGGAAGAGTCTTGGTGGATACTAACTTCTTCCATTTAAGAATGATTGGGGCCACTGTGTTCTTTTTGACCTTCAATGCTGCACATATTTTTTGGTACCCTTCCCCAGATCTGTGCCAAGACACAATCCTGTCTCAGAGCTCAACGGACAATTCCTTTGACCTCATGGCTTGGTTTATACTCTGACATGCACTGTCAACTGTGGACTTCAATGTGGACATGTAGAAACATCTCAAGGATGATCAATGGAAACACGATGCTCAGTTTTGAGTCTCAAAACACGAAGCTCAGTTTTGAGTCTCAAAACAATGGGTCTGAATACTTAAGTAAATAAGGTATTTCTGTTTTTTATTTTTAATACATTTGCAAACATTTCTAAAAACCTGTTTGGGGCATATTTGTATCAATTTTAGAATAAGGCTGTAGTGGTCTGAATACCTTCCGAATGCACTGTATAACATATCAGTACACAGTACATCATTACATCTTGGCCACAAACAATTATTTTAGTTCTCATATGGGCTCTGGCATCTGTCCACACAGTACCTCCTTAAACAAATGCATTGCTTGTCCTGGCTAGACTCACTAAAGTATTTTGTATTGGCAGTCTTGATCATCAATGTTACAAAGAAACGAAGACAAACAAACTTAAAACAGAGTCAGCCCATGACAGCGGTCCTTTGAGAACAAGAGCTGCAAGGGAAGATTTCAAGATCAAGCACAAGATAATCACCAACAAGGATGGAGGCTGACTTTGAACATTATTGTGGAAAGGCAGCCAGTGTGTGAAACTAGAATGGAAGTTGAGGACAATTTGTTGCCCTTTCAGATGCTGAAAAGCACTTTGTAAAATCATCCAGTCTTCAAGGCTTAGCTTAATCACAGTGGACACCTGTTTGATACAAACATACCTTCACTTTGAACTAGTATTCCTACAGTATTTGTTTCCCTAGTACAGTTTGTTAGTAGTTACAGTATTTTTCGTAGTGTGGACAACCAACCATACATCAATCCTGTACTCCATGTACAGTAGAAGAGTTTCCACAACAGTGTCAGTACCTGCACGGTACCGTATGCCAGAAAATGCCAGATGTTTTTTGTCCCCCCCCACAAAAGTGTTGCAAAGATACCCTAGCTATGCCAGCAGAGCCTGGTTGAGTGTGACATTCACTGACAGCTATGAATACAATTATAATCCCCGTACTGAAAGGGTTTCTCTCTCTCAACCACTGAAAATGTATAAATGTTTTCCATTTTGGTCCTAAATGAGGAAGAGCTCTATCGAGACCTTTCTATAAGTGAGACCTTTCTATAAGTCTATCAGATTACAACTCTGAGAAAAAGTATGGAACAAAGAATTACACTACATAGATTCTCTTTTATTTTTTTATTTTTTTAACTCCCTTTTTTCTCCCCAATTTCATGGTATCCAATTGTTAGTAGCTACAATCTTGTCTCATCGCTACAACTCCTGTACGGGCTCAGGAGAGACAAACGTTGAAAGGCTCCAATACACAACCCAACCAAGCCACACTGCTTCTTAACACAGCGCACATCCAACCCAGAATCCAGCCGCACCAATGTGTCGGAGGAAACACCGTGCACCTGGCAACCTTAGTTAGCGTGCACTGCACCCGGCCCGCCACAGGAGTCGCTGGTGCGCGATGAGACAAGGATATCCTTACCGGCCAAGCCCTCCCTAACGACGCTATGCCAATTGTGCTGTCGCCCCACAGACCTCCCGGTCGCGGCCGGTTACGATAGAGACTGGGCACGAACCCAGAGTCTCTGGTGGCACAGCTGGCGCTGCAGTACAGCGCCCTTAACCACTGCGCCACCCAGGAGGCCCGACATAGATTCTCAATGTATTTAGGGAGGATAATTTTTTATCAAGCGATTATGACATAGCTTGCAATGTACCAGTTACCACAGATTTACCGCTAGATATTCAAAGATAGTACAAGGTTGTCAAAGCTGAGGAGAAAACTTTTTATTGACTCAGAATAGTACAAACACAACTTAAATAAATCAGTTAGATTGTGGGAATATCCACTTGTGACTGTGAAGATGAAGATAACATAAACAGGTTTTAGATCAACACACAGTTAACTAATGTTTGTTGCAGTGAGGTCTGTCCCTGGCAATCCATTAGAATTTCAATATGAGATTATCAAAGCAAATACCCTTGCAATTACGTCTTAGTATCAAATAACTTGTCTGTCCTTCCTCTGGAAAGGAATAGAAACTAAGAAGAAGAGATGTCACTCACGTTGATCCTTCCTGAATATTGATTGGATATGATATTATCTCTTGGCAGTGAATGAAGGTCAACTCCATTGTATCAAGTAATGGCTTGACAATACTTGTGTTGTGACAAGGCTTCATTGTTGTATTTTCTATCCACTGGAGTAAGACACTGAGGTTTTGACAAACTGAAAGTTATACTTTTTAATATTAATTATTCAGACTAATGTTGTATAAAGTGCGTTCCAATTTTATTAATTATCCTTTTTCTATGAAGATGTTTAAAAAAATATAAGGATAACATCTATATTGTAAACAATGCTAATTGTAAAGGAGTAATATGATGTGCGGATTAAGAAAACCTCAAGTTAGCATGTGACAGGTTAATGAAACGTTAAATGAAAAATGTGTCTCAAATGGCAGCCTATTCCCTACATAGGGTAGTACTTTTGACCGGGGACCATAGGGAAGGGTGTCATTTGTGATGTCACCATGTGGTTCACAACTTAGCCTCTAAACCTGCCAGCCACACCTTATAATATAACCGAATATGTCAAATATGAACATTCACTCATGCTTGCCACTTGCCATCTCAACACATAATTATGTCTCATGTCAATCTTCCAATCTGGTCATCATCCGCAGGTTATGCTGGAGAGAGGCTTTCCCTTTCTCTGTTGCTTTCTCTTTAATTCTTGGTTATCTTCACAAACCCTGGCTAACAAGTTGAATCAGCAATACAAAATTGGGTTTCATTTTTTATTTACTAAATACCTAACTAATGACACAGAATTCCATATACACAGAGTTAATCATACCTTGATTACAAATTACGTCATAAAGGAAAACGTCCCTAGCGGACGGAACAGATATGACAGCTGGTTACACAAAAGAAAAGGGCTGGGTTTGAGTGAAAAAGCGGGAAGACTGAGGACCAAAGGAAGAAGCTGTGCTATTGTAAATACAGTATTTTATGCATTCTAAATTACAGCCCATTTGGAAAAGGAAAATGAAATAAATATTTACTCTGAGCTGCGCTTCGGTAGGTTGGTGGTAGATGGAAGGCCGTGTGGCCAAACCGAGTCCTTTGTCCTTTGAAGAATGTCTCTGGTGGTCAATTGGATACGTTGTAGTAACGTCGTTGTGTGATAGACGGGATACTCTGTCTGTTCCTTCCTAACCCTCGTTTGCAGCTGCTGTCACGGCTAGGAGGTATCACTTCTGTAGTGAATAAGAGTTCAAAGTTCATACCATTCGCAACCAAAACCCACGCTGATGTTGGCTTCGTTCTGTAATTCTTATCTGAACCATTCTGACATCGGACCGTCGTCCTCACATCCTCGGAACAGATATTACATTGTCGTCAAGGCTTTATATAGTGGAGCGAGAAGGGTGTGTCTGAAAAGTTTTATAACCCATGTCTCTTCACAGGGGTGGGCCACTAATTGAGCAGAGCCCTAACCCTATGAAAACCCAAATCTCTCATTTGGAAGCTAAAATTACATTTAATCTCTTCACCAATAATTTTATATTCAAACGTTTAAATTGAACAACAATTCCATGTGAATCCGATAACTCTGATGTGTAGACTTTCCACTATAGAGTTTATGTCATCTTATCATTGATGAGAATGTCTCAGATGACAACCGAACTGACATCATATTCATCAAGGACCACCGCATATGTTCAATTGGTCGGATTACCAGAATATAGTTCATTTCCCCCCACCTTCTGATGTTCCCCCAGAATCTCTATGTTAACCAAGGGGTTTTCAAATTTCACATCAGTAGGGTAGAGAGAGGAAAAAGGGGGGAAGAGGTAGTTATGACTGTCATAAACCTACCCCCAGGCCAACATCATGACAATGCTGTTTGCTGTAGTAGGAAATCAGCCGTTTTCTATGACTGTACAGCGGGATTCTATGACTGTACAGCACGATTCTATGACTGTACAGCGGGATTCTATGACTGTACAGCGAGATTCTATGACTGTACGGCGGGAATCCGTTTTTCAAAATTTCTATCAGCATGTTAAATGTGCAACCAGAGGGAAAATAACTCTGGACCAGCTATACTCCACACACAGAGATGCATAGACAGCTCTCCCTCGCCCTCCATTTGGCAAATCTGACCACAATTCTAACCTCCTGATTCCTGCTTACAAGCAAAAATTAAAGCAGGAAGCACCAATGACTCGATCAATAAAAAAGTGGTCAGATGAAGCAGTTTGTCTTGTTTGTCAAGCTTACCAGCATTTGTCCTGTCTTTTCACAGACTCTTTTTTTCTTGTCCTACTGGTTTTTAACCCTTGCCTGTCCTGACCCGGAACCCGCCCGGCAGACCACTCTGCCTGTCCCTGACACTGAGCCTGCCTGCCGTTTTGTACCTTTGCCCCTATCTGGATTTCCGACCTCTGCCTGACCTGACCCTGAGCCTGCCTGCCGTCCTGTACCTTTGCCTCTGTTGCTGTAATAAACATTGTTACTTCGACAGGGTCTGCATCTGGGTCTTACCTTATCCTGATATTATGTTTTACTTCTTAGGGTCATTGGATTTATTTACAGTCACAGTCATTTATTTACAGTCATAGAATCCTGCTGTACAGTCATAGAATCCCGCTGTACAGTAGTAGAATCCCTTTGTACAGTCACAGAATCAAATCAAATTGCATTAGTCACATGCGCCGAATACAGCAGGTGTAGACCTTACAGTGAAATGCTTACTTACGAGCCCCTGACCAACAATGCAGTTTAGCAATTTGACTAGATGTTCAGGAGTCTTATGGCTTGGCTTTTGGACCCAGACTTGGCGTTCCGGTACCTCTTGCTGTGTGGTAGCAGAGAGAACAGACCTATGACCAGGGTGGCTGGGTTCTTTGACAATTTTTAGGGCTTTCCTCTGACACCGCCTAGTGTAGAGGTACTAGATAGCTGGAAGCTTGGCCCCAGTAATGTACTGGGCCGTTCGCACTACCCTCTGTAGTGCCTTGCGGTTGGAGGCCGAGCAGTTGCCATACCAGGCAGTGATGCAACCTGTCAGGATGCTTTCGATGGTGCAGCTGTAGAGCCTTTTGAGGATCTGAGGACCCATCCCAAATCTTTTCAGTCTCCTGAGGGGGAATAGATTTTGATGTGCCCTCTTCACGGCTGTCTTGTTGTGCTTGGACCATGTTAGTTTGTTGGTGATGTGGAACTTGAAGCTCTCAACCTGCTCCACTGCAGCCCCATAGATGAGAATGGGGGCGTGCTCAGTCCTCTTTTTCCTGTAGTCCACAATCATCTCCTTTGTCTTGATCACGGAGAGGTTGTTGTCCTGGCACCACATGGCCAGGTCTCTGACCTCCTCCCTTCAGCTCGTCTGGTAGGCTCGTGTCACTGGGCAGCTCGTGGCTGTGCTTCCCTTTGTAGTCTGTAATACTTTGCAGGCCCTGCCACATCCGATGAGCATCGGAGCTTGTGTAGTTCGATTCAATCTTAGTCCTGTATTGGCGCTTCGCCTGTTTGATGGTTCTTCGGAGGGCATAGCGGAATTTCTTATAAACTCCCGGGTTAGAGTCCCGCTCCTTGAAAGCGGCAGCTCTACCCTTTAGCTCAGTGAAGATGTTGCTTTTAATCCATGGCTTCTGGTTGGGGTATGTACATACAGTCACTGTGGGGACAACGTCTTTGATGCACTGATTGATAAAGCCAGTTACTGATGTGGTGTGCCATCGGAACAATCCTGGAACATATTCCAGTCTGTGCTAGCAAAACAGTCCTGTAGTTTAGCATGTGTTTCATCTGACCACTTTTTCTATATACCGAGTCATTGGTGCTTTCTGCTTAACAGGTTAATAATTTTTGCTCGTAAGCAGGAATCAGTAAGATGGAATTATGGTCAGATTTGCCAAATCGAGAGCGAGAGAGAGCTTTGTAGGCTTCTCTGTGTGTGGAGTAAAGGTGATCTAGAATTTTTTCCCCTCTTGTTGCGCATTTAACATGCTGATAGAAATGAGGTAAAACTGATTTAAGTTTCCCTGCATTAAAGTCTCCGGCCACTAGGAGCGCCACCTCTGGGTGAGCGGTTTCCTGTTTGTCTATTTCCTTATACAGCTGACTCAGGGCAGTCTTAGTGCCAGCGTCCATCTGTGGTGGTAAATAAACAGCCACGAAAAAATGTATGAAAACTCTCTTTGCATATATTGTGGAGATACTCTACTTCAGGCGAGCAAAATCTAGAGACTTCCTTAAATTTTGTACACCAGCTGTTGTTTACAAATATACACAGACCCCCCCCCCCCCTTCTCGTCTTACCAGAGTGTGCTATTCTATCTAGCCGGTGCAGCATATACAGTGCCTTGCGAAAGTATTCGGCCCCCTTGAACTTGGCGACCTTTTGCCACATTTCAGGCTTCAAACATAAAGATATAAAACTGTAGTTTTTTGTGAAGAATCAACAACAAGTGGGACACAATCACGAAGAGGAACGACATTTATTGGATATTTCAAACTTTTTTAACAAATCAAAAACTGAAAAATTGGGTGTGCAAAATTATTCAGCCACCTTAATATTTTGTAGCGCCACCTTTTGCTGCGATTACAGCTGTAAGTCGCTTGGGGTATGTCTCTGTCAGTTTTGCACATCGAGAGACTGACATTTTTTCCCATTCCTCCTTGCAAAACAGCTCGAGCTCAGTGAGGTTGGATAGAGAGCATTTGTGAACAGCAGTTTTCAGTTCTTTCCACAGATTCTCGATTGGATTCAGGTCTGGACTTTGACTTGGCCATTCTAACACCTGGATATGTTTATTTTTGAACCATTCCATTGTAGATTTTGCTTTATGTTTTGAATCATTGTCTTGTTGGAAGACAAATCTCCGTTCCAGTCTCAGGTCTTTTGCAGACTCCATCAGGTTTTCTTCCAGAATGGTCCTGTATTTGGCTCCATCCATCTTCCCATCAATTTTAACCATCTTCCCTGTCCCTGCTGAAGAAAAGCTGGCCCAAACCATGATGCTGCCACCACCATGTTTGACAGTGGGGATGGTGTGTTCAGCTGTGTTGCTTTTACGCCAGACATAACGTTTTGCATTTGCAATATACGACTGATTGTTGTCCTATGGACAGAGTCTCCCACCTCAGCTGTAGATCTCTGCAGTTCATCCAGAGTGATCATGGGCCTCTTGGCTGCATCTCTGATCAGTCTTCTCCTTGTATGAGCTGAAAGTTTAGAGGGACGGCCAGGTCTTGGTAGATTTGCAGTGGTCTGATACTCCTTCCATTTCAATATTATCGATTGCACAGTGCTCCTTGGGATGTTTAAAGCTTGGGAAATCTTTTTGTATCCAAATCCGGCTTTAAACTTCTTCACAACAGTATCTCGGACCTGCCTGGTGTGTTCCTTGTTCTTCATGATGCTCTCTGCGCTTTTAACGGACCTCTGAGACTATCACAGTGCAGGTGCATTTATACGGAGACTTGATTACACACAGGTGGATTGTATTTATCATCATTAGTCATTTAGGTCAACATTGGATCATTCAGAGATCCTCACTGAACTTCTGTAGAGAGTTTGCTGCACTGAAAGTAAAGGGGCTGAATAATTTTGCACGCCCAATTTTTCAGTTTTTGATTTGTTAAAAAAGTTTGAAATATCCAATAAATGTCGTTCCACTTCATGATTGTGTCCCACTTGTTGTTGATTCTTCACAAAAAAATACAGTTTCATATCTTTATGTTTGAAGCCTGAAATGTGGCAAAAGGTCGCAAAGTTCAAGGGGGCCGAATACTTCGCAAGGCACTGTATCCCGCTAGCTGAATACTTTCCATGTCGTCATTCAGCTACGGTCAAACATAAGATATTACAGTTTTTGATGTGCCGTTGGTAGGATATTCGTGATCATACCTTGTCTAATTTATTGTCCAATGATTGTACATTGGCAAGTAATATTGATGGTGAGGTCAGATTTCCCACTCCTTACGAGACACCTGCTCTGTGTCCTCTATACTTGCGTCTCCTTCTCTTGCCAATGATGGGGATTTCGGCCTTGTGCGGTGGAAGCAACGTGGCCCGGGCCTTGCTTAACACCTCCCATAGGTCCTGGTACTCCACAGGAATGGCAGAGAGGTTTGTGGCACTTTCTGAGCCCCCAAGAAGACGTCCCGGGGCAGGTTGTGCGGACTTAAGGCAATGGGTGTGGCAGAACGGGCTCCAGCACATGATGGCACAAGTAGACCAGTTAATGAGGCGATTGTGTCGTTGGAGCCAGAAGAATCCCAATACCACAGGAATCAGAGGAGACTTGATGAGCAGGAACTGGATAGCCTCGCTGTGGTGCCCTGACACCCGTAGGTGGATGGGAGTGGTGTTGTGGGTGACTTGGCCTATAGAACGCCCGTCCAGCGCTCTAATGTCCATGGGAATGTAGAGGAGCTGAGTGGGGATGTCCATCTCGGACGCCAGGGTAGCGTCCAAAAAACTCTCATCAGCCCCCGAGTCAATGAGAATCAGGGGAGATTTGGACTAGTCTCCCCACAGCAGAATAGGGGAAGGGGGAAGTAGGAAAATTCTCCATATGGCCCACCAGACTCCTTGCTCCTACCGGTGAGCCTGGCTTCTTTAGAGGGCAAGAGGACCCGAAATGACCAAGAGTCCCGCAATGCAGACAACTCTTCGTGTCGATCCTGTATTGCCGTTCCGCTGGCGACAGCCCAGCTCTGCCTGGTGGCATAGGCTCAGGAAGTGGTGACTCAGCCGTCTTCGGCAGCCCTCGGGGCAGGTCTGGAAGCCTCGGGTCCTCTTGACAACGAGACCGTTGGGAGCTTCCGGGTTGACTCTGAGGCAAGGTAGGAACCCTGGGCGTGCGAGCGAAGTCTAATTTTCTCTCCCTCCATTGTTCCCTTAGTTGGCCATTGATTCGGATGGTCAAAGCGATGACGGAATCGAGATCCGTAGGTAACTCCTGAGCAGCAAGCTCATCCGAGTCGCTGTGTAGGAACATATCGAACAGTGCTTCCTGGTTCCAGGCACTCTCTGCTGCCAACGTGCGGAAATCCACCGCATAGTCAGCCACACTGCAGGAGTCCTGACGAAGCTGGATTAGCCTCCGGGCAGCTTCTCTCCTGGAGAAAGGGGCAAATAAAACTTCTTCACTTCAGCCACGAATCCCTCCAGACTAATGCATATGGCCGGGTGCTTTTCCCGGCCATAGTATCCCAGGTGAGAGCTTTCCCAGACATCAGCATGATGAGAGAGGCTATCTTGGAGCGATCGGAGGGGAAATGAGGAGGGCGAAAGCTCAAAAATGAGGGCACACTGAGCTAGAAACGCCCGACAGGTGCTCGACTATCCATTGAAACGGGACTCAAGAGAAGGTGGAGTGGGCGATGAGATGGCGCTGTTAGCAGCTGGATTACTGAGGGGATGTGGGTTTTCCAGTGGGTTGTCTGCCTCCCAAACAACCCACGTAATTGCTCCAGCAAACCGTCCAATGCCAGGTCATGGCGTTCAGTCAACGTTTGGACCCCTCCATAAGGCCACGAAGCAGTTCCTTATGCCTCCTGATGGTGGCTCCTTGGGAGGAGATGGCATTGCGCAGCTGGCCCAGGTCTGCTGGGTCAGTCGGTGCCAGTTTCTACTATCAGGATAAGGTAAGACCCAGATGCAGACCGTGTCGAAGTAACAATGTTTATTACAACAACAGAGGCAAAGCTACAGGACGGCTGGCAGGCTCAGGGTCAGGTCAGTCAGAGGTCGGAAATCCAGAAAGGGGCAAAGGTACAAGACAGCAGGTAGGCTCAGGGTCAGGTGCAGGCAGAGTGGTCAGGTGGGCGGGTTCCTTGTCAAGACAGGCAAGGCTCAAAAACCAGGATTGTGAGAAAAAGAGAGGTTGCAAAAAGACAGGAGCCGACAGGACAAATGCTGGTAAGCTTGACAAACAAGACGAACTGGCAACAGACAAACAGAAAACACAGGTAGAAGTACACAGGGGATAATAGGGAAGATGGGCGACACCTGGAGAGGGGTGGAGACCAGTGATGCCAATTTAGCAATTTTGTTGCTAGATTTAGCAACTTTTCCGACTACCCTGGTAACTTTTTTTTCAAACAGCACCTAGCAACAAATGTAGCTACTTTTAAAAATGTATTTGGAACTTTTAGCAACTTTTGAAAAGTGACTCAAAAGCTAAAACGCAATTTGCTTCTAAATGACACAAAAAACGATGTTCTCTGTCACACACTCAGTCCCAACACACGTGCCTGGCTGCAAAAGTGCATTGTGAGTGATGTCAGCAGCATGGGCTCAGCTGGTGCACAGGCAGCAGCAGGCCAGCAGTAATTTCAGTAAATTGCAAATCATTGTTGGCTGACTGCAGCAGCAGTAGTACGGGTTCGATGAGACAAACCCAATGAATATACACTGCTCAAAAAATAAAGGGAACATTAAAATAACACATCCTAGATCTGAATGAATGAAATATTCTTATTAAATACTTTTGTCTTTACATAGTTGAATGTGCTGACAACAAATTCACACAAAAATGATCAATGGAAATCAAATTTATCAACCCATGGAGGTCTGGATTTGGAGTCACACTAAAAATTTAAGTGGAAAACCACACTACAGGCTGATCCAACTTTGATGTAATGTCCTTAAAACAAGTCAAAATAAGGCTCAGTAGTGTGTGTGGCCTCCACGTGCCTGTATGACCTCCCTACAACGGCTGGGCATGCTCCTGATGAGGTGGCAGATGTTCTCCTGAGGGATCTCCTCCCAGACCTGGACTAAAGCATCCGCCAACTCCTGGACAGTCTGTGGTGCAACGTGGTGTTGGTGGATGGAACGAGACTTGATGTCCCAGATGTGCTCAATTGGATTCAGGTCTGGGGAACGGGCGTGCCAGTCCATAGCATCAATGCCTTCCTCTTGCAGGAACTGCTGACACACTCCAGCCACATGAGGTCTAGCAGTGTCTTGCATTAGGAGGAACCCAGGTCCAACCGCACCAGCATATGGTCTCACAAGGGGTCTGAGGAGCTCATCTCGGTACCTAATGGCAGTCAGGCTACCTCTGGCAAGCACATGGAGGGCTGTGTGGCCCCCCAAAGAAATGCCACCCCACACCGTGACTGATCCACCGCCAAACCGGTCATGCTGGAGGATGTTGCAGGCAGCAGAACATTCTCCACGGCGTCTCCAGACTGTCACGTCTGTCACATGTGCTCAGTGTGAACCTGCTTTCATCTGTGAAGAGCACAGGGCGTCAGTGGCGAATTTGCCAATCTTGGTGTTCTCTGGCAAATGCCAAACGTCCTGCACGGTGTTGGGCTGTAAGCACAACCCCCACCTGTGGACGTCGGGCCCTCATACCACCCTCATGGAGTCTGTTTCTGACCGTTTGAGCAGACACATGCACATTTGTGGCCTGCTTGAGGTCATTGTGCAGGGCTCTGGCAGTGCTCCTCCTGTTCCTCCTTGCACAAATGCAGAGGTAGCGGTCCTGCTGCTGTGTTGTTGCCCTCCTACGGCCTCCTCCACGTCTCCTGATGTACTGGCCTGTCTCCTGGTAGCGCCTCCATGCTTTGGACACTACGCTGACAGACTCAGCAAACCTTCTTGCCACAGCTCGCATTGATGTGCCATCCTGGATGAGCTGCACTACCTGAGCCACTTGTGTGGGTTGTAGACTTTGTCTCATGCTACCACTAGAGTGAAAGCACCGCCAGCATTCAAAAGTGACCAAAACATCAGCCAGGAAGCATAGGAACTGAGAAGTGGTCTGTGGTCACCACCTGCAGAACCACTCCTTTATTGGGGGTGTCTTGCTAATTGCCTATAATTTCCACCTGTTGTCTATTCCATTTGCACAACAGCATGTGAAATGTATTGTCAATCAGTGTTGCTTCAGTGGACAGTTTGATTTCACAGAAGTGTGATTGACTCTGAGTTACATTGTGTTGTTTAAGTGTTCCCTTTATTTTTTTGAGCAGTGTAGTTGGTCACGAATGTTTGATCTTGAACAGAACTTACAACATCAATCAACATGTCTCAATCAAAATTGTACAGCCAGAAGTATAGAAAAGAGTGGGAGTCTGTACCTGAACAAATGTCAAATCATTTTTTTTGCCGAGCTGGCCAGTCAATTTGAGTAACGTTATTATGTATTCAACATAATGACGCAGTTTTACGTTATCACGCAATGACATCACAAAGTCATTTAGCAACTTTTAGCAACAAATCAACATGCCTCTAGTAACTTACCCTGAAAATTAGTTGGGAACACTGGTGGAGACAAGCACAAAGACAGGTGAAAGAGATCAGATCGTGACACATAATGCAGATGACATGTTCAACTAAATGGATTCAGATTTTCTTCAACCCGCAAAAACGTTGTTTGTCGTGGAGTTTTGTTGTGGAGGGTTTAGACAAAAACATAACAGATAGCCAACAATATCATCATATAGACTCTGAGGATATTAAAGGATTTGGAGCTCTTAAAGCAGCTGAATAACTGTCATTACTAATCCTGTTCAAGCCTGTCAGCTCAGTCCATTTCAGCCCTCAGAAGCAGATGCAGGAATAAAAGCTAGTGTCATGTCTGTGATATACATGTAGGGAACTAATAGCAAAGTGCTTGAGATGGTTGTATCTAACACCAAAACGCATTACGGATTTATGCTTTCAACTGACATCTATCTTGTTATCAAGTGAACTGTCAAAGAGCCTGCTATTCATATTGAGTGAGATTATCTTTGATATATATACATGCCAATGAATGATTCAAAGTCAAAATCTCCTCTGTATAATGGGCGCCAAGAGTTTCTCAGTAAAAATATGACAAGCTCGTTGGAATACATTTCCCAATTAAATGAAAGTTGCATTGAAGTGGACTATGTAGTGTATTATTTCGACATGAAGAGGCCTTTGATATAGAAAGCTGTAAGACAGTAGTGTTGTCTAGAGAGGGTGAGCTTTTCTATCTCTTCTGTTCAGAGTTGTAAAATCTCTTACTACACTGAGTATTACTGTATTTTGATGCTTTTGGCCCAGGGGAAAGTTAGCAGCCATGGATGAGAGAAAACATAAATGTGATATATTTTCCCATGATAAAATTCTAATCATATGTTATACTGTATGCCCAATCCTGGCTTGTTGCTTCCACTAGCATCTGTGCTTGTTCCTCCCTATTTTTTTGTCTTTCATAGGTGCAGTTTTAAAGAATGAATATAACTTTTCTCCTTGCACAGTAATTATTATTACAAGATGACAGAAAGCCATAGTCCACAAGATATAACCTTTCCCTTTTTTAATCCCTGACAGTATAAGACTGTGAACAGATCCTTTCAGCACCACTGGTAGCCCTAGTCCTATCTGAACCTTGGACAGCTCCTCTAAAACCTCTGGTTTGGGCCTGCCTGGACCTGAGACTCACTGCCTCCCGGAATCCATGGAAATTCCCTACCTTAAACCCTAACTTTAACCCTACCCTTACCTTAACCATAACCCTTACCTAACCCTAACCATTTTACATTTTAACTTAAAAATGGGGTAGGGATGTCCCAAGGATCCCGGATAGCACGGACTGGACATGAATGCCCAGCAAGCTACACAGCCTTTTAACCTTCTCATAGCAGCCTCTACCACATGTTTTAAAGGCATACATTGTTCAAAATGGTTTAGACCTATTTCAAAGAAAAACATTCTCTACTGGCATCTGCAATTGTTTTGTCCTGGCTGTTATTATTATTATATGAGCAGCAGTGTGTTACCAACCCACACAGAGCCACAACAATATATCCACTTCTGTCGACATGTTGATGTTTGAAATCATATTCAGTCTATTCATAGGCATTTCTATCGACATGCTGATGTTCAAAATCATATTCAGGCACTTCTGTCAACATGTTGATGTTTTGATATCATATTCAGTTTATTCACAGGCACTTCTGTCGACATGTTGATGTTTGAAATCATATTCAGTCTATTCACAGGCACTTCTGTCGACATGTGGATATTTGAAATCATATTCAGTATACGCACAGGCACTTCTGTCGACATGTTGATGTTTGAAATCATATTCAGTCTATTCACAGGCACTTCTGTCGACATGTTGATGTTTGAAATCATATTCAGTCTATTCACAGGCACTTCTGTCGACATGTGGATATTTGAAATCATATTCAGTATACGCACAGGCACTTCTGTTGACGTGTTGATGTTTGAAATCACGGTGGATTATTGTTGTGTTCTTTGTGACCTCATAATCTTGGGTTGATTGCTTGAGGGCGGGAAGACATCTGTATGATTTTGTTATGAATGATGCCAAATACATGAACTTGTAAACTTACGTGAATGAGGTTGCTCTTAGGAAGCAAGTTTTATCTTGTGTCTAGTATAGAGGCAATATAGAACCTCTATATAATTTATTTTCTATTAATGGCTTTTTTTCCCATCTTTTTTTCCATTTTGTAATTGTAGTCATTTAGCTGATGCTCTTATCCAGAGCAACTTACTGTAGTGAGTGCATACATACCTTTTTTTCATATTCATGCTGTATCTTGGGTTGACTGGTGGAGGGCCTAAACACACCTTGTTTTGATTCTGTTGTGAATTATCAAATAACCTGCCAAATACACACATTTGTGTGGACGAGGTATCTCTCCAAGCAAGGCTGTTTCTAGCTAATGGATGCCATGAATTAAACCTACTTCTTAGTTGTAGTCAAAGATCATGTCAGAGTCATGATACATGTCATTCTCTGGTGTGCTCACTTTTTCTTCTACCAGTAGAGTGTCATTTTTGTAAAGAAGACTAATGTGTTAATCCATACACCAGACCTTGAGGATGAGTCCCTGTAGTTCAAAGGGCACAGAGATTACATGAAGGCCGAACAAGTGTTTTGGAAAATGAATCAGACTTAATGTTAGGTGACAAGAATCAATGACTCTTCACCTCTCTTAGACATGTTACACAACACTCACTAGTTCTGAACATTACTTAGCTCAGTGCCTTTTGGAAGGAGGCTACAGCTTATATATTTATAATCCTCCAAGCCTTATGATGTGAAAACATGTCTGTGTCCCAAATGGAGCCATATTCCCTATATAGTGCTTACAATATACAGTCTCTGTTGTCTGTGAAAGCTGAATGCATTTAATCAGTGCCTTTTGGGAGGAGGCTACAGCTTATATGATGACCACACTTCAAAAGGAATATGGTGCCATTCTGGATGCAACCATTGTTGTGAAATGTGGACAAATGAATGTGATATTTCAAAGGTGACAATGCTTTGTTTAGAGCTTTCCAGTAGTTGGATTGACCAACCATGGAGCATGTGGAAGAGACGTGGAATGTAGAAGATTGTGCTCTATTCTCTATTCATTGGCTCTAACATGGTCTGTTTATATCCTTGTGAGTCTCATCTGAAGTGCTCTATTTACAAGCCTCACCTTTGTATCACCCTAACTCTATGAGCTGCCTCCCAAATGCCACCCTATTCCTGATATAGTGTGCTACTCAGTTCCACATTTGTAGGCTATAGGGAATAGAATACGGTGATATTTGGAACGCACACGTGATATGAGTCAGTCTATCTCAATTACAAAATTCTTCATATTGTATGATTAATGAAAGCTACTCAACACAGTAATCACAATCAACTGCTGAAGTGTATTCTCTATGGGTGAACATAAACCAGCTCGATATTAGCGATGTTGGTAATATAAAGGTCTTCATGAGGTCAAGAAGGTGTTCAATGTATTCAGTGCCCATGGCAACTTCACATACAATGTAGGCTGAAGATTGTGGGTGGGTGTACAGTAGCAAAAATGATTGCTTCATAGAAAACCTGTTATTGCTTGATTTTAGATAGTGCCTTGTAAAAGATAAATCAACTTAAGAAAACAAACATTAACTTTTTTGATATTGCCATTTTTTTTTACATATTTAAAGTTATAATACAACATCTTTCTGAAACCTACCTAAGAGGATAATTTGATTTGATATTGATAAAGCACTACGTACTTGTTTTTTGTGTGAAATACCTGTCACTTTCAGCAGTGCAGGGAGAAAACCACAACCACCGGATGACCAGTGTCTATCAATGTCTCTTTAGCATGGCGGCCATTTACCTACTAAGCACAGCATTTACATGATGTAGTGTATCTGGCGCTCATTGACAATCAATGCACATACAGCAGTGTCACATCTGTATGCATGTGAGGGTCACCTCATCTGTTACGGCCTCCCCTGTGGGCACCTACAGTAATCTTCCAATAGACAAAGCCTTCAGGCAGGCCAGCGATCACACACTCACTGCTGGTTTGTTTATGGATTTCCGGCATGTTCCCTTGAAGAAATTAATGTTGATCCCCGCAGGATGCTACACATTACGAACAACTCAATAGTTTTGACATGAAAGTGACAGTCTTATGTCCCAAATGGCACCCTATTCCCTATATAGTGCACTACATTTGACCAGAGTCCCATGGAAGCACTATATAGTGAACTGGGTGCCGTTTGGGACAAAGTAAGTGACAGTGACCTTTCTGCTTGAGTTTTCAGGCCTTCTCGACTTGCACTCAGACCATAGCGTGCAGAAAATAAATAAATATAAAGATGTTCAATCAATTCATAACAGCATCAAAGATGTGCACATGAATACCCTCCAGGAAAAAAACTGGTTGATAAGAAACCAGCCCTCATATCTGGCTTAATAAATGATGTCATACTGCACCTCTCTTACCAAAGAAGCATCAAGTGGCAATAATATGTTAGAGTTCACTCAGTGTTGGAAAGGCACAGCCATATTGTTCAAGCTTTTACTGCACCCCAGTAACTTACAATATATACTGAACAAAAATATAAACTCAACATGTAAGGTATTGGTCCCATGTTTCATGAGCTGAAGTAAAAGATCCCAGAATTTTTTTATAGACACAAAAAACGTATTTCTCCCAAATGCCAAGATAGTCCATCCACCTGACAGATTTGGTATATCAAGAAGCTGATTAAACAGAATGATCATTACACAGGTGCACCTTGTGCTGGGGACAATAAAAGGCCACTCTAAAATGTTCAGTTTTGTCACACAACACAATGCCACAGATGTCTCATGTTTTGAGGGTGCGTGCAATTGGCATGCTGACTGCAGGGATGTCCACCAGAGCTGTTACCAGAGAATTGATTGTTCATTTCTCTACCATAGGCCACCTCCAATGTCATTTTAGAGAATTTGGCAGTACGTCCAACTGGCCTCACAACCGCAGACCACGTGTAACCACCTTAGTCCAGGACGTCCACATCCGGCTTCTTCACCTGCGGGATTGTCTGAGACCAGCCACCCGGACAGCTGATCAAACTGTGGCTTTGCACATCTGACGAAGTTCTGCACGAACTGTCAGAAACCATCTCAAGGAAGCTCTTCTGCGTGCGTGCTCGTCGTTCTCACCAGGGTCTTTACCTCAAATCAAATCAAATGTATTTATATAGCCCTTTGTACATCAGCTGATATCTCAAAGTGCTGTACAGAAACCCAGCCTAAAACCCCAAACAGCAAGCAATGCAGGTGTAGAAGCACAGTGGCTAGGATAAACGGCCAAAACCTAGGAAGAAACCTAGAGAGGAACCAGGCTATGTGGGGTGGCCAGTCCTCTTCTGGCTGTGCCGGGTGGAGATTATAACAGAACATGGCCAAGATGTTCAAATGTTCATAAATGACCAGCATAGCCCAATAATAATAAGGCAGAACAGTTGAAACTGGAGCAGCAGCACGACCAGGTGGACTGGGGACAGCAAGGAGTCATCATGTCAGGTAGTCCTGAGGCATGGTCCTAGGGCTCAGGTCCTCCGAGAGAGAGAAAGAAAGAGAGAAAGAGAGAATTAGAGAGAGCACACTTAAATTCACACAGGACACTGAATAGGACAGGAGAAGTACTCCAGATATAACAAACTGACACATAAACTACTGCAGCATAAATACTGGAGGCTGAGACAGGAGGGGTCAGGAGACACTGTGGCCCCATCCGAGGACACCCCCGGACAGGGCCAAACAGGAAGGATATAACCCCACCCACTTTGCCAAAGCACAGCCCACACACCACTAGAGGGATATCTTCAACCACCAACTTACCATCCTGAGACAAGGCCGAGTATAGCCCACAAAGATCTCCGCCACGGCACAACCCAAGGGGGGGCGCCAACCCAGACAGGAAGATCACATCAGTGACTCAACCCACTCAAGTGACGCACCCCCCCCCCCCCCCCAGGGACGGTATGAAAGAGCCCCAGTAAGCCAGTGACTCAGCCCCTGTAATAGGGTTAGAGGCAGAGAATCCCAGTGGAAAGAGGGGAACCGGCCAGGCAGAGACAGCAAGGGCGGTTCGTTGCTCCAGAGCCTTTCCGTTCACCTTCCCACTCCTGGGCCAGACTACACTCAATCATATGACCCACTGAAGAGATGAGTCTTCAGTAAAGACTTAAAGGTTGAGACCGAGTTTGCGTCTCTTACATGGGTAGGCAGACCATTCCATAAAAATTGAGCTCTATAGGAGAAAGCCCTGCCTCCAGCTGTTTGCTTAGAAATTCTAGGGACAATTAGGAGGCCTGCGTCTTGTGACCGTAGCGTACGTGTAGGTATGTACGGCAGGACCAAATCAGAGAGATAGGTAGGAGCAAGCCCATGTAATGCTTTGTAGGTTAGCAGTAAAACCTTGAAATCAGCCCTTGCCTTGACAGGAAGCCAGTGTAGGGACAGGAAGCCAGTGTACCTGACTGCAGTTTGGTGTCATAGCCAACTTTAGTGGGCAAATGCTCACCTTTGTTGACCACAGGAACACTGGAGAAGTGTACTCTTCACGGATGAATTCCTGTTTCAACTGTACCGACAGATGTCAGATGATGTCATGTGGGTGAGCGGTTTACTGATGTCAATGTTGTGAACAGAGTGCCCCATGATGTTGATGGGGTTATGGTATGGGCAGGCCTAAGCTATGGACATTGAACACAATTGCATTTTATCAATGGCAATTTTAATGCACAGAGATACCGTGACAAGATCCTGAGGCCCATTGTCGTGCCATTCATCCGCCGCCATCACCTCATGTTTCTGCATGATAATGCACTGCCCCATGTCACAAGGATCTGTACATAATTCCAGGAAGCTGAAAATGTCCCAGTTCTTCCATGGCCTGCATACTGACCAGACATGTCATACATTAAGCATGTTTGGGATGCTCTGGATTGATGTTTCCGACAAAATCCAGCAACCTCGCACAACGATTGAAGAAGAGTGGGACAACATTCCACCGGCCACGATCAACTCTGTGAGACGGAGATGTGTTGCGCTGCATGAGGAAAGTGGTAGTCACACCAGATACTGACTGGTTTTCTAATCCACAGCCCTACCTTTTTTTAAGGTACAGTATCTGTGATCGACAGATGCATAGCTCTATTCCCAGTCATGTGAAATCCATAGATTAGGGCCTAATGAATTTATTTCAATTTACTGATTGAATTGTCTTGAACTCTATGTAAAACTGTATGTAAAATCTTTGAAATTGTTTCATGTTGCATTTATATTTTTGTTCAGTGTACATGTCTTTCACAACTAATGGGTGGGTGACATGCAGTATAATGTACATTTTGAAAAGGAAGCATGTGAAGAACTATCCTTAGAAAAAAAAAAAGAAAATCACTTTGCGGATTTGTTCTTGTCAATTTGGTCTGCCATTGAATTGTTCTGTGATTCAATAATAATTTTAATGTTATTATAAAGTAATCACAGTTTTTGTGTATATGTCTTGTTATACATAAGGATAAGAATGATATGATCTGACACAGAGCAAGTGTTCTAGTGAAAATGATTACTTATCCTCTTCAGACAGTGTGACCTGCAAAAAAAACATTTTTTTTCCTGTGATGCCCTCTGATGATGCTTCTCTCTGTGAGTCACTTTCACCAGACATGCAGAGGTGAGAGTGTGATGGAATAGAGTCTGTCATGCTTGATATGGCAACACAGAGGACATCTTAAATTAGTATTTGAGTAATTCCTGGGTTATTCTTTGCTGTCCTTGAAGAGTAGTTTGGGCTATCCAATATGAAGCCAGAAAAGTGGAGTGGGATAAAGCAGGCAGGGCGATGCATTTAAAGGTACTGGTACAGCCACCATAATCTAATAGGCAAGGTGACGCATACACTTCAAAGGGAATTGCCCCTGCCAAAGTTAATGGGATGCTGTGGTAAAACTGATGAAAATCAAGGATGAAAATCCAAGGTTTTGGAAAAATACTTATTCCTTACTGAACATAATACAATCTTTAAAAAAATGTATTGGCCTTCAGGTAATGTGCATAATATTGAGGTCCATCCCATAAGAAAATATAATGCAGTCAGTGCAATATAACTGCAGTACACTGCGGCATAACTGCAGTTAGAGTGCATAACTTTGGTTATTCTGCAATTACATCTTCCAAAATACCACAGTCGACTGCAGTTACTGCACTTTCAAAACTGGAACCTGTTTTTGTAAGGGATGCTAAATTCAAGTCCAACCTTGAGTGTAATTTTAATCTTCATATTTTGTTCATTTGATAGGTATAAAATTACCATACTCAAATAAACCACAACTCCCCAAAAATATTTAAAAAATGAACTCTTATTCCTTCATCATTTACAGAAAGGTGATGTCGTGGGAAGCCAAATCGTCTCGACCCTGATTTTAACATAACACCAGCCACGGTATGTCCAACTGCGTAACTCTCTGCTTTCTCCGGGCGTTTCCGCCATTCTCCTCTCCTCCACGCCCACCGCGAAGCGCCATTGGTTTACCGGTCTGTCATATACAGCTTGGTATGAGAGGTGCTAGAAAAGTCCGAGCAGTACCCCGCAACAACGTCTGTGTGTTGTTACACAGTAAAGTGAAGTAAAGATACGGTTGTCTGGTGTGTCTGCGCAAGGTTCTTTCCAGCGGGTTAGAGTGACTGTCCCATGGTCCATGATAATTACATAGGAACCTGTTACTGACAGCACCATGTCAAGGCTTGCAAGAACAGGGTGAAAACGGGGGAATTTCTCCCGGTTCAGCGCATCCACTGGGAAGTGAAGCTACAGTATGTGTGCGATGACGAAGGGACGCTACCTCTCCCTGGGCTTCGTGTTCCTTGTTTATTGCACAACGTGCACGACATCTAAAGGTAAGGTTCCAAACAAGACATCTAATATATCCAAATAATTTGGGTATCATGTGTGTGTGTTTTTTTACTTGTCTCCAACATTGGGTCCAGTTGCGGTTTCTTATTTGGGCACTTACACATCAGTTTCACGTTGCTTGTGTTTTGCCAAGTTTCTCTAAATGAACTGAATGACTGCTTGAGTTGGACACTTTTTTTTGCCAAAAATATTATTACCATATGGTAGTACCATTTGATAAGTAACACGAGTTATTTTTTTGTCATCCCTTCGCTCGAAGGACATACGGTTCTGTCCTCGTGATCTTTTCTTCAACAATCCGGATACTGTCTTCTTCCCGACTCCTCAAACAGTTTCTCAATACAGCAATTCGTTTTACCAGTACTATCTGTGTCTTATATTGAACTGGTATAATGTGCTGTGTGAGAAGCAACAGGCGCACGAATGATCATAATCATCGCCCGCTATCAATTTAGAGAGCAGTTAATGCAAAAGTAATTTACACAAATGGTAAGTATGAATTAAAATGAATACAAATTTAGAGCAAATGACTGGATGTTCATATAAGAAAGGAAAGGGTTACAACATCATCAAGTAATCAATCAGTCCTTCAAGTGTATGAGACATAATGCTTCCCCAGTAGGCCAGGGTTTCCCAAACTCGGTCCTGCCACCTGCAGTAGGCTACTGGGGATCTGCTCCTCCACATTGGGGTGTGATGGACTACTGGGGATCTGTTAAGATGTGCTTCAGGTGTTGTGCACTAACTCCAGTTCTGCATTGGCTTGTCAGCTATTGCTTATTGAAAAGATTAAATGTCTTTATTCCTAGTGTAATGTAGGCATACATTGTGTTTTGATTCGCATTCCTGGTGGGGAAAAACATTTGAGTTGATATGAGATAATTTCGCTCAATGGCACAAAACCATAGACCAGTCAGGGCTACAGTAGTTGTGCTTGAATTATTTTGCAGCTTGGTCTGGAAAGCTAGTGGATGACTGGCTGTCTCAAATGGCATCCTTTTTTATATAGTGCACTAAAATGGCACCCTATTCCCTTTATAGTGCACTACATTTGACAAGGACCCATAAAGGGAATTGGGTGCTATTTGTGACTAAGCCTATGTATTTGGTAGAGGTCGACTTCAGTACCCTAATATGAAGAGACCTCCCTTCTTGCCTCTTCCAAACGTGTTTCACAATACTCTGATGGAGGTCAAAACAGGTGTTGCATGCACATATCTTCACAAGGTTGATTCTATTAACCAACCAGCACCATCACGGTAGCCTTTGAAGCACTTGGACCTTACCCCTCCCCCCGGTGCCACCACTCAACAGATTTAAGCTCTTAAGGATCAATGGAGTTGTGGAACAGCACTATTCACCACAAACTCAAATCAGGCGAGGGGGTCATGAACGGAGGTTTCGCCTGTACAACACTACTCTAAGCAAGCCCAGTGCACGCTGCCCTGGGGAAACTTTTAAAAGGATTCACAATTCCAATCTTGCCTCATCACACGCAAGGATAAGATAGTGTTCTGATCTCCATCTGTCAGGGCTGAAGTAGGCTACATACAATATGATTTCATATGTGAATCAGATAATATGAAATCAGCATGCTATATAGAACAATGAAGCTACAGTATAATGTATATTATTATCCTATATACCATGCTGATTTCATGTGGAATACAGCCACGTTTGAATAAATGTTGTAACACTCCTTTGAAAATATATTTTATTTGTGATTCTATGTTTGCAAGTCCATTAGCATGGGATTGATCAGGGGTCTTGCCTGATCAACATGGAGAATGGTGTGTTTTGGTGAAGATTGTGAAAACGATGTGTTTAATAGATAATCATGATCATATAAATGATCATGTTTATCCATTTCTGGATACATAAGCTATATAGATTTAGATAGATGATGTCACTTGCCATGATGAGGATTGACTGGTAACTGTCGAAGAATGATTCAGAGATCAGCAGATTTGACATTGTAACGAGTTGGTGATGGCTGGATACCATGCTGACCATAAATCACGTTGGCATCATTATCAAAGTGAGATTTAATCTCAGAGGTGTAGTATTAGGTTACATCCCAAATCACACCCCTTTCCCTCTACCCATTGATGAATGAAGGACGGGCAAATGAACTAACCAAGAAGTCCTACATTAATTTTCATTGAATTAGTGTGCAACAAAGCACAGTATTGTCTTTCCAATTCAATTATGAAATATACAGTCAGGTTCAACATTATTGGCACACTTGATTAAAAGATGAGATTATAAATTAAAACAAATAGTAATTACTTGTTAATTACTTTGTCTGAGAAATGGTATGTATGTATAATCTACCTCATTCATTTAGAATTGATTATTTAATGTCACCTGAAACATGATTTATGTGTATCCTTTAGGTTAGAAGTGAGTACTATTTAGCTGTTAATATTAAGCTAGCCTAGTTATTGCAATGAAGACTGGATAAGAAGGTTGTCTGGTACATCACAATCTTTGCATTATTCTGTGCAGCCGTATCATCCCTTGGCTCTGAGTCAATAGTCAGTGCAGAACCAACCGGCCATGCAGCGATGTGAATGCATTTATTTGATCTGAGTCCTCCTCCAGATGTGTGTTTTAAAACATAGTGTCTTTAGGAATGTATTCACACGCCTTGGTTTTTTCCACATTTTGTTGCTGGAATTTAATATTTATTACATTTAGGTTTTGTGTCACTGATCTAGATAGAATACCCCAGTGGAATGATATTTGTAGAAAATGTCATTTAAAAAAATGAAAAGCTGAAATGTCTTGAGTCAAGTATTCAACCCCTTTGTTATGGCAAGCCTGAAATAAGTTCAGGAGTACAAATGTGCTTAACATATCACGTAATAAATTGGAAGGATTCATTCTGTGTTCAATAATAGTGGTTAACCAGGTGTTTTTAATGGCTACCCCTTCTTTGTACCCCACACATACAATATTTGTAAAGTCCCTCAATCGAGTAGGGAATTTCAAACACAGATTCAACTACAAAGTCCAGGGAGGTTTTTAAATGCCTCACAAAGAAGGGCACCGATTTGGTAGATGTGTGTGGAAAAAAAATATTAAAAAAGCATATGCTGAATATCCCTTTGAGCATGGTGAAGTTATTAAATCGGCTTTGGATGGTGTATCAATACACACAGTCACTACAAAGATACAAGCGTCCTTCCTAACTCTGTTGCCAGAAAGGAAGGAAACTGCACAGGGATTTCACCATGAGGCCAATGGTGACTTTAAAACAGTTAGAGTGGTTGTGATAGGAGAAAATTGAGGATGGATCAACAACATTGTAGTTACTCCACAATACTAACCTAAATGACAGCGAAACGAATGAAGCCTGTAAAGAATACTAATATTTTCCAAAACATGCATCCTGTTTGCAAGTAAGTAATACTACAAAAAAAATGTGGCAAAGCAATTAACTTTGTTCTGAATACACAGCATTATGTTTTGGGCAAATCCAACACAACGCTGAGTACCACTCTTCATATTTTCAAGCATGGTGGTGGCTGCATCGTGTTCTGGGTATGCTTGTCATCGGCAAGGACTAGGCAGTTTTTTTATGTTAAAAAGAAAAGGAATACAGCTAAGCACAGGCAAAATCATACAGGTATATGTGGTTGTCTTCTTTCTAACAGATACTGGGAGACGAATTCATTTTCAGTAGGACAATAACCTAAAACACAAGCCAAATCTGCACTGGAGTTGCTTACCAAGACAACATTAAATGTTCCTGAGTGGCTTTCTAGCAATGATCAAAATGGCTTTCTAGCAATGATCAACAACCAACTTGACAGAGCTTTAAAAAGAATAATGGGCAAATATTGTACCATACTGGTCTTGGAGACTTCCCCAAAAAGACTGACAGCTGTAATCGCTGCCAAAAGTGTTACTAACATGTGTACCAAATGGCACCCTATTCCCTTTATAGTGCGTTACTTTTAAACAAAGCCAATAGGGTTCTAGTCAAAGTAGTGAACTATAAAGGCAATAGGGTACCATTTGGTACACAACCACGGTTGGGTCATGCAAGACCTGTAGACTGGCTGTCTGAGCATCCAGCAGGACTGTAGAGCTGACAGCAATCGCTGTGTACGAGAGAACAGCACAATGTACAGTGCCTTCAGAAACTATTCACACCCCTTAACCTTTTTCAAATGTTGTTGTCTTCCAAAGTGGGATTAAAATGGATTTATTTGTAATTTTTGGTCAATGATCTACACAAAATACTCTAACAGTTATAAAACATTTATAAAAAATAAAACATATATTTTGGTTAAATAAGTATTCACCCCCCTAAGACATTACATGTTCATAACAGTTTTGGCAGCGATTATAGCTGTGAGTCTTTGGGTAAGTCTCCAAGAGCTTTGCAATAAACATTTGACATGGAGACTCATCAAATTGCTTTATAGACCAGTTCACCTGTGAACCAGGGTGCTGATTGTGCCTCTCTCTGTTCGCTGCCCTGAATATGATTGACACAGTTGGACCAATATCCGACACACACACAAAAAAAGGAAAAATTAAGACCTTGGTCTGAAATTGCCTCTACTTTTATTTTTTGTAGAATATTTATGTTTTTATTCAGCAGTGTAGGCTGCATTGATGAAAAGAGACGAAGGTCAAATCTGTTGTTTTCACTCTGAGATAGTAGGGGGCTGTGATATTTCCAACTGCCATTCTGTTCTAGAATGAATCATCAGAATCTGGCTGTCAATGTGTGCAGTTCAGTGCCCAGAATTACATTTAAATGAAACCAAATGGCTGTACATTCAGAAGTGATAAACAGTGATGATGGTGGTAATAAACACATAGCCCCCTTGCTCTGTTGGCTAGCAGCTACTGCCTGGGGTTGCTGTTTAGGTGCTTATTTTATGACTCATGTCTTTCTTTCTGTGCATCAAAATTATTAAATACAAGAATACATGCATCCACTTCAATTGATGAATTATTTTCTTTGTATGAGCGTACAGTACAGCCATATAAGTGTGTCTACTACTCTCACCCCTGTGCTTTTCTCTTTATGTGACAATGTGCATGATTATCCTGCTCTAATATAGCTATTTGGCTTGAAAAAAAAGTGTTTTCGGTGGACAACAAGCTTAAATTACATCCCAGATGGTGTGACTGAGTGGTGAGCTCTTTATCTCACTCTCACTGACAACTTGGGAAATTCCGGAGGAAAATCAATGTAGGCATTGGTCCCCCCCAAAAGCATTGTTTTGAATTCCATTCTCCAATTCTAATGTCATGATGGGCTCATCTATAATAAAGGATGCTGAAGTTTTTTCATTCTTTATCGGAGGTAGGGGAGAGCAATCAGGACATGGTGAGGTGGCCCTCTCGGTCGCAGTGCTAAATCATGTACAATCCACAGAGAATACGTTCATCCATCTCAGTCAACACATTCAATCGGTGCCTTCTGCGGTGGTCTTGACCAGCAACACCTCTTCATTCTAGAAACAGGTGTGCCTCCCAAATGGCAGCCTATTTCCTTTTATAGTGCACGACCTTTGACCAGGGCCCATTGACCAGGGTCTACTGTGGATTGGAGAGCAGCTTTTGTAAGTGTATCTATCTACAAAACCTTTCCTGGATGCTGTTGCAGTATAACAGAACGAAGAGCTTGACTTCCACAGGAAGCGTTTGACAGTATGTAGTGTTAACAGACAGTGACAGTATGGGGATGAGAGCGGAGCATCATGGAGATGGACAGATACTTGATGACTGGTAGGGGGAATACTTTCTGGGGAGCTTGAGAAATGTGTCCCATCTTGGGAATAATTAAAGCATGGTCTGATGTGCCTGCAGTTTGTAACCTTGTGCTTGTATGACATCTTTACGTCATGCAGTACAGACCCTGCAGCGTTGGCTCTGTGGACGAGATGATGGTCTTTGTTTATGTCTCTCTGCCCAAGCCCATCTGTCCAAGCCCCAGTTATATTCTCTGTGTAGTGAGAAATAGTTACTGGTCAATTGAGTTGCGTGTCATAGTAAGGAGAAAAAAAAACATTTGGCAAAGTGTTGTATTATACTGAACATAAATATAAACACAACAATTTCAAATATTCTGCGAAGTTAGTTCATAAGGAAATCAGTCAATTGAAATACATTAATTAGGCCCTAAACTATGGATTTCACATGACTGGGAATACAGATACTTTAAAAAAAAATGGGCCTCACAATGAGCCTCTCGTCACTGTATCTCTGTGCTTTCAAATTGTCATAGATAAAATGCAATTGTGGTCATTGTCTGTAGCTTATGCATGCCAATACCATAACCCCCACCGCTACCATGGGGCACTCTGTTCATAACTTTGCCCAACCGACGCCATAAACGTGGAATGTGTTTGAGGCCGGGTGGACGAACTGCAAAATTCTCTATAACGGCTTATGGTAGAGAAATGAACATTAAATTATTTGGACATTCCTGCAGACAGCATTTGTGTGACAACTGCACAGTTTAGTGGCCTTTTATTGTCCCCAGCACAAGGTGCACCTGTGTAGTAATCATGCTGTTTTTTTTCAGCATCTTGATATGCCACAACTGTCAGGTATTATCAGGTATTATCTTGGTGTCACGGTCGTCCTCCTCTTCATCTGAAGAGGAGAGGCGAGAAGGATCAGAGGACCAAAATGCGGCGTGGTATGTGTTCATAGTGAATATTTAATAAAGAAAGTACTGAACACTGCATACAAAACAATAAACAAATAACGACCGTGAAGCTACAAATGAGACCTGTGCTGACACAAGCCAATAACATAGACAATCACCCACAAACAAACAGTGCAACCCAGGCTACCTAAGTATGATTCTCAATCAGAGACAACTAATGACACCTGCCTCTGATTGAGAACCATACTAGGCCGAAACATAGAATTACCCAAATCATAGAAAAACAAACATAGACTGCCCACCCAACTCACGCCCTGACCATACTAAATAAATACAAAACAAAGGAAATAAAGGTCAGAACGTGACACAACATTTTTGCACACAATTTGAGACAAGTAAGCCTTTTGTGCGTATGGAACATTTCTGAAACATGTAAGCAACACTTTACATGTTGCGTTTTATATTTTTGTTCAGTGTAGTTCTAAAACGACATTCAACACAAGTTATAAGTGGGGGTTTAGCCTACTAGTTTATCCGTAGCCTTTAAATAAAGTATATTTAGAAAAACATTTTAGTGTGAATTTAACTGCGTCCACAGAATCACAAAGTTGTTCCCTTTATGACATGCATATTTTTCTATTTCCAAGTGTGAAATAATCCTACTTTGTACAAAAGTAATTAGTTCAAAGCAGCCATGCTTAACACAGGGTACCCTGGTACCCATTTGCCAATCTTCCTTGGTCAACGTACTAGTTAATACCATTGCCTAATCTATTTGAATTCTTTATGTCCATCCAGAAAGTTCCCTGTGGGGTTACAATTTTGAATTAGGCAGCCCAATTCTGATCTTTTTTTTCACTAACAGGTCTTTTGGCCAGTCAGATCAGCTCTGGAAAACATCTGATGGAAAAAGATCTGATGTGATTGGTCAAAAGACCAGATTTTAATAAGGCGAGATCCAAATGCAGACACAGGAGGCAGATGGTTGGAGTCTTACAATGTTTATTAATCCAAAGGGGTAGGCAAGAGAATGATCGTGGACAGGCAAGAAGGTCAACACCAGATCAGAGTCCAGGAGGCACAGAGTGGCAGACAGGCTCGTGATCAAGGCAGGCAGAATGGTCAGGCAGGCGGGTACAAAATCCAGAAACGGGCAAGGGTCAAAACTGGGAGGACTAGAAAAAGGACAATGCAAAAAGCAGGAGAACGGGAAAAATGCTGGTTGACTTGGAAACATACAAGACGAACTGGCACAGAGAGACAGGAAACACAGGAATAAATACACTGGGGAAAATAAGCGACAACTGGAGGGGGTGGAAACAATCACAAGGACAGGTGAAACAGATCAGGGCGTGACAGATTTGGGCTGCCTGTGTAAACACAGCCTTAGGGTGAAATTATTCAAATTCAAAATTAGGCATAGAGTTAAAATTGTAACCCTACGCCATCCCATCTGGTTTGCGCTTAGTGGGACTATCATTTGTTTGGCATGAGTTGGACTGCAGAGTGAAGAAAAAGCAGCCAACAAGTGCTTAGTATATGTGGGAACTCCTTCAAGACTGTTGGAAAAGCATTCCAGTTGAAGCTGGCTGAGAGAATGCCAGGAGTGTGCAAAGCTGTCATCAAGGCAAAGGGTGGCTACTTTGAAGAATCTCAAATATAAATATATTTAGATTTGTTTAACACTTTTTTTGTTGTTGGTTACGACATGATTCCATATGTGTTATTTCATAGTTTTAATGTCTTCACTATTATTCTACGATGTAGAAAATAGTACAAATTGAAAAAAACTTGAATGAGTATGTGTGTCCAAACTTTTGACTGGTACTGTATATATATATATATCTTATTTTGAGCGATATTTTAAAACTAATAGACCAAGGCCTTTCAAGGAGAGAAGTATCGATCGATCCTCTTGCTTTCTGAGTGGCTATAAAATAAGCTACAGCGTTGCCAATGAACTGGTGGGGAAGTTTGTATGAAAAGTGTGACAAGTAGCTCTGATGTGATGTAATCACATTGGGTAAATTCATACATTGACTAAATTAATAAATTGCTGCACTTATACATTGCAAACATAAACGGGCAGATACATTTAATTTATTCACACAACGAACCCACAGACCTGTCAGTGGCAGTGTCCCAGATAACAATTTCTATTGTTCAACAGCTTATTTTCGCCCACGAAAAGACACAGAAATCTAACCTGTTCCGAATAAATATTTGACAAACTGCGACAAGATGATATTTTGCAAAGGGTGCGAACTGCATCATAAACAAGACGTGCTCGTATTTATTTTAAGTGTATAAATAACGGACTTGGTGAGAGGGCCTTTTAGCTACATATGATTTTGGAATAGTTTGCTAATGTGAATCTTTTGGGTGATTTATGGATTACCAACTATGATTTTATCAGAATTGCTACAGCTATGTTTTCCTTCTACATTTAGTGGGGGAAATAATTTTGTTCGACTCATTTGCCATTGTGTTTGTTTTCAATAGCACAAGTGTCAACCATATTGATTTGACCATGTTGCCTAAATACGGAGGCACACACACACACACACACATACACACGCTTACTTCCTGTAAAAAAATGTAAAGCTTCATGAAAAACCTTTCTTAGTAACACTATGTTTAATTGGCATGCACATAATGTGTTTCTTGTACCTAAGAACAAAAGATTGCTGATTGGAGAGGTTGAAAGTGGTCCATTTATCAGAAATTCACAGAAATAGAAAATTAACCAGATACAAAGGTCCTCTCAAGGGCTCACTTCAATCCACCATGCAACATAGTTTTTACACTGTAGCATATAACCCATGTGTTTTCGGAACAAGCCATGGGTGGGGGGCAGTATCAAAGGCTACTGTGCAAACACAGCTAAGGCAGGTCTGAATCTGGCCATAAGCCTCCATGTAGTTACATGTGTGTCTGTTACAAAGAGAGCCCACATCTTTTATTTAGTCGAAGAGAATTCAATATTATTATCGAAAAAACATGTCATGTTGATTTATGGGTGCATTGCTGAAATCTATATTTGACTATCTCAAACAAATGGTATTTTGATAGAGTGGGGTTCCTCAGTAAATCTCTGTATAAAATCACAGGACGGCCTACCACAGTGTTGTTTCTATTCTATTGAGTTGGATGACCTAAAGCTATTTTATAGTTGTTTTGGCATTAATACAACAGCTCAGTAGGGGGTGGGGAGTAACATAGTGTAAGGTTCATCTATGTTAATTGACCTCTGTTTGCTATTCTGTTCACAGTAATGATTTTCAATGAGCAAGAAACCTAAAGGTTTCACATGGTGTTAATATTTGGATATTTTATATAGGGGGCACTGAAATTTGTGCAGCGAGCAAGACTTCACCTTTCAGTGAGGACGGACAGTGTCACTAAAATAAAAGAGATTCTGCTGAGCTAAGCAGTGAGCTGGTTCCAATGGCAACCTATTACATACCTAATGTAGTACACAGTCCCCATCATCCGTCAGACTACCAGTGTCCTTCCAAAATGGCACCATATTACCTAAAGAGTGCACTACTTTTGATCTAAGCCCTATGGACCCTGGTCAAAAGTAGTGCACTACATAGGAAATAGAGTGCTTATTCCGGATACAGCCAGTGTGCCTTTAATCTTGCCCTAGCTGCATGGCCAGTCCCAGTGACCACCACAAGTCAGCCTGATGGTCTTTCACTGTTTCTTAAGCCTCCTCATCTGAGGCCCATGGGTCGGCTGTTCAAACATGTCCTCTGTTGATCCATAGGGCGAATTCAGTGGGAGAGAACAGGGCAGAACAGTGCTGTAGGACAAGTTGTGATAGAAATAATTGAGACACAGCCATAATACACTCCATCCTGGTGGACCAAGCAGTTTCTGTGTTCGGTCCATGGTAGCTATTGATCCACCTTATTGGATTAGTGCTTCTATAATATGTGATGCACGTCACTGCTTAAGTGTCACTTTCTGCCTCACACATCCGATACACATGGTTATTTGATCAATGCAGCTGATATTCATTTTGATAAGTGAAGTGTTTCTTATTTAAATTATACTTGAAGAGCCTTCCATTATTAGTTAGTTATACAATATCTACTACCAGGTTTTGATTAATGTGGAAGTATGAAGATTGATGCATAGCTGAGCACTATGTTATTCATGTAGAACCAAATCCCAGGTTGCCCCTATATCCTTTAGGTTTCTCATGGATTTTGTCTCAGTTTTATGTCAACTGTTGAATTAATTTTAATATCACTGTGTTTTATAGCAGGGTTCGCCAACTTGGGGTTTTATTTGACACCCCAAGTCATTTTTTTCATTGTTGGACATAAAAGACTGTAAAAACACCAGGAAATCAGCTCAAAGTGATTTTAATTTAAGAAATCTGTTCCCAGGTATTCCCACCCATAATAGAGATATGCGAGATCGTATAGCAATGTGAGCAAGGTTTGAAATGATTGTGTTTTAGTCAAACATATCTGTTTGGGCTTCTTGCGGTCAATTTGCAGTCTACAAATGTTCCAGCCCCCCTCAACCCTCTTGATTGTAAACTTTTCCTGACTTGCAATTTCTTGACTGCTTATCTGTTTTATGGTTTATCTCCTTGTGGCAGCCTGTTTCCCCCCTTACCTACCTTATCCTCCCTTTCATATAAAATCACTTGAACTGAATTGACGAATGATCAGAGTAGGCCTCAAGGGTGCTGGCTACAATGCAACGAAGAGTAATACAAAAACACATTTGAAAACTGTCACACGGGTGGAGGCATCAGCCATCAGTTTACAAGGAGCAGAGACGGTTTGCGCATATTTCAAGCCAGGGTTTTGGACAGGATAATGAGGCAGACAGTATACCTGGTGAAGACTTGAGACAGCTGCTGTTAACTCCTCACCACTCCTCAGCCATATGTCAACAACAGCATGATACAACACCTGAAGAAATCTCTCACTGATGATGCCATGGTTGTTGTTTAGAGGGATCTCGGTCTTATTATTGAGAATGTCTAGGAGAGAACTGATGCGTTTGTCTGTAACGCTAGTACTGTACCTACAAGAGGACCCTTTTCTGTTGTTTCTTGTACTCTTTTGTTTGATTTTGCAGTCAAGTCATCATTCAATGTAGTTATAGGTCTATTTTTGGTAGGTATTTTAATGAGCGTGTGTAGGAGGTGAATAACAGTATACTTTGATCTGTGGTGGTGTTCATTGATTCTCCTCAGACTCAGGGGTTCCGGTAGCATGGCCTATATGACCTGAAACAGCATTTATGAAAACTCCATTGTACTCCAAGCTGAGTAAATGTTGGTTTGCTATTGCCCTGAAGGCATCTTCTTGTTTTTCCCTTTAAAATACAGTTTTTGTTCTGAAACATTTCTTGAGGGTCGGCTCCGTGGTGGATTCCACAAACCTCACATTTCAGATCATTTTGTATTCATCTCGCCCTTTCAGGTCACACTGCAGCTTTGTTGGTTTTATTCTGTACCCACGCACCACACGCCAAAATCATATGTTGTTTGAAGCTGTAATGAACATTGTATAGAAATATTCTCATTTCAAAATTGTATCTGACTGAGTTATACTTGTCCTTTGCATGCCCATGAAGTTGCTACGTGTCCTCCGTTGGCCCGAGGCAGGAAGCATCCAAGCTCACAGTGATTTAATGTCATGTTCTTAATGGAAGGACACATTGAGATAAGAGCCAGCTTCTATTTTATCCTGTCTTATATCCCAAGGCATGAGAAACCCATCCACTTCCTCCCTGAAAGCAAACTATCCCTCATGGAGGGGGAAGAAATCACCTCTTAACAGTAAAAGGCTTTTAACTTCACCCCTCTTGCAAAGCCAAGAATACACCCTGCCATGTTCTGATCTGAGGACATAGACCCTGATGCCGTAGCCTAACTATACTGTATGAATTCATCAGTGCTGGTGCCATTTATGTAATAAACATGTCAACATATCAACAGTCAATAAGCTCTTATTAATTTTAAATACAGCATAATTAATGCAAGATTTGTTTTGCATTCTAAATCCCAACTGGTGATGAATCGGCACTCTGTGATATATTTACACAGCCGCTCTGATTTTAGCTAACAAGTTATGTTGGAGCGGCGCACTGCTGCACATTTCACTGCGTAAATACAAACTGGATCCAGACATTTATTGAATATTACAAAGGAACATTAATATGCGAAGATGGCGAACTGAGGGGGAACAAAATCTCTAAATTTTCTTAGCTGATATACCCTGACAATAGTGTTATTACTTAGAAAAGGTTGCCTACAGGGGAAACAACGTGTATACTGCAGCAGACTATACATTGTCAGATATTTCGGTTGATCCGTTGGCAATGGATGTTATCATATACCCGTTGTACAGTAGTTGTAATCACGTGTTGTACAATATAAGTCTACATTGAGGTATAAGTACATAAACAATGACTGTAAAAAAAAAAAAAGACTAGTCCATCACCTTGAGGAATAAACAGTCCTCGGGTGGTATGTGAAACAGAATGGTAATTGCAGACAATGGAGGAAAGCACAGGGACCAGTGTAGAAGTTTGCAGCACTTCAATGGTGTTTCCCACAGGGGAAAATGAAAGAAATTGAATACACTCCAAAAATGAAATTAAATGGAATAAGACTGGTATTACCTCTTTCATTTTAATCTTTAAATTCAAGCATTAGTTTCTACTCCTATGCATTTATCGCATGAACATTGTAGATAAAAAGTGACTAACATTTGGATACAAACGATCAAAAGTGATGGATCAGTGGTTTTACTTTTGGGTCAGTGTACCTACAGTATGTGTTCATGGAAACCCAACACATACCCTTGGCAGCAGTCTCTGTGCTCTGTGATGTATGAATATGAAATGTCTTATATTGTTTTCTTGTATGGTGTAGAATCACAGTGAGATTTTATCTCCATCTCTTCATACAAATTCCAACTGAAAGAAAATGTAAATCTCCATCATACAATGAAGGTAATATCATAAACATTCATATCATTCTTATAAGCCCCCCCATTATTTTAATAGAAGCGAGGTCTTCCAGCACTGCTCTATAATGGCTGGGAAGTCAGTAATGATAGTAAAACTTCACTGTGATTGGTAGGCTGAATGAGAGTTCCTCTGGTCGCTGGTATGATGCTCAGAGTACTACTGCTGGGATGCGATGTCCCTCCACTACGCTATCCATATTTGGTGAAACTTTTTTCTGCTTCTCACCCCATTCTCTTATTCTTTTGTCACCCTATTCCTTATGTAGTGCACTACTTTTGACCTGGGTACATAGGGTTACCATTTCTATTAAATTGACAGGGGTCAATGTTGTCTGTAGTTAAGTGTGGAAATGTGATGTTCTTGATCCAATCACTAGCTGCAGTATCCTCAACTCATCTTGGTTCCTTACCTTTCACAAATCTAATTTTATTTGTCACAATCTTCATGAACAACAAGTGTGGACGAACAGTGAGATGCTTACTTACGCAACAATATGAGAGAGGAAAAAAAATGTAATAATAGAAAAATAATAATAAAGGAATAAATACACAATGAGTAACGAACGATAACTTGGCTATACAGTGCCTTCGGAAAGTATTCAAACCTCTTGACTTTTTCCACATTTTGTTACGTTACAGCCTTATTCTAAAATGAATTAGATGTTCCTCAGCAATCTACACACAATACCCCACAATGACAAAATTAAAACAGGTTTCTGGAAATGTTTGCTAATTTATAAAAAATAGAAAGCAGAAATATGAGACTAGAAATTGAGCTCAGGTGCATCCTGTTTCCATTGATCATCCTTGAGATGTTTCTAAAACTTGATTGGAGTCCACCTGTGGTAAATTCAATTGATTAAACATGATTTGGAAAGGCACACACCTGTCTATATAAGTTCCCACAGTTAACAGTGCATGTCAGAGCATAAACCAAGCCATGCGGTCGAAGGAATCGTCTGTAGAGCTTCGAGCCAGGATTGTGTCGGCACAGATATGGGAAAGGGTACCAAAAGATTTCTGCAGCATTGAAGTTCCCAAAGCACACAGTGGCCTCCATCATTCTTAAATGGAAGAAGTTCGGAACCACCAAGACTCTTCCTAGAGCTGGCTGCCTGGCCAAACTGAGCAATCGGCGGAGAAGGGCCTTGGTCAGAGAGGTGACCAAGGACCCGATGGTCACTCTGACAGAGCTCTAAAGTTCCTCTGTGGAGATGGTTGTCCTTTTGGAAGGTTCTCCCATCCCTGCAGCACTCCACCAATCAGGCCTTTATGGTAGAGTGGCCAGACGGAGCCACTCCTCAGTAAAAAGGCACATAACAGCCCGCTTGGAGTTTTCCAAAAGGCACCTAAATACTCTCAGACCATGAGAAACAAGATTCTCTGGTCTGATGAAACCAAGATTGAACTCTTTGGCCTGAATGCCAAGCGTCACGTCTGGAGGAAACATGGTACCATCCCTACGGTGAAGTATGGTGGTGGCAGCATCATGCTGTGGGGATGTTTTTCAGCGGCAGGGACTGGGAGTCTCGTCAGGATCGAGGGAAAGATGAACGGAGCACCTAGAGATCCTTAATGAAAACCTGCCCACTACCTCAGACTGGGGGTGAAGGTTCACTTTCCAATAGGACAACAACCCTATGTCTCTAAATTTCCTTGAGTGACCCAGCCAGAGCCCGGACTTGAACCAGATAAAACATCTCTGGAGAGACCTGAAAATAGCTGTGCAGCGATGCTCCCCATCCAACCTGACAGAGCTTGAGAGGATCTGCAGAGAAGAATGGGAAGAACTCCCCAAATACAGGTGTGCCAAGCTTGTAGCGTCATTCCCAAGAAGGATCGAGGCTGTAATCACTGCCAAAGGTGCTTCAAAAAAGTACTGAATAAAGGGTCTAAATACTTATGTAAACATTATGTTTTTTTTATTTATAAATTAACAAACATTTTTAAAAGCCTGTTTTTTGCTTTGCCATTATGGGGTATTGTGTGTAGATGATAAAATGTTGTTGTTTTTAAATATTTTTTGTATTTTTAGTTGTTTTTTTAAATTCTATTTTAGAATAAGGCTGTAATGTAACAAAATGTGGAAATAGTGAAGGGGTCTGATTACTTTCCACATGCACTGTATACGTCCATACATATTTTTATATATTTTGGGGATTTGTGTGTTTTGTATTGTTAGGTATACTGCACTGTTGGAGCTAGAAACACCTGCACCTGCGATAATATCTGCTAACTATGCGTACGCCAGTGGTGGTCAGTGCCATTTAATGAAGGAGGAAGATTTTTTGTATTTACATTTTTTTGCATGGCTTATTTCTATTACAGCATATTGGATGACTGTCATTTCCCTGTAGCCATCATCAGGTTGCAACAACCAAGCCTATGAAAGGTTTACAACGTAGAGAATTTTGAGTAAAGCATGTGACACATTCAATACCTCCTTGCACACTCTTGCCTGCATCTAGCTGATCTAGGGAATAATCATTAATCCAACAACTGCAAATGTATGTGTCTATTGGACAAATGTAGGTATTTTTATCCACGTTTCAATCTCTTACATTTAAGAAATGTTTTTCAACAGAATCGGCGGAATGAATACAGCCCTGATCACACGCAAACATAGCATACACATAAAAACAGCGTGATCACTTTGCTTGTTCTGTATATATAATTACTTCTCGCAACTGTCTATGCGCTCTCCTCTCACCTTTTCCTTTGCTTGTGGACTTCAGAGCACAACACATCAGCTGTCTGTGACCAGGCGAAAAAACCTTTCCAAGCCAAACATTTATATCATGACCGCTATAGCCACTACACACAGCCTACATCATTCTCACTTCATGGTAAACATAGCTATTAGAACCAACTCGTTAGTAAACCCGCTACGCTAGCGTCAATCATGTAGTACCGTAAGAAAGAAGTTTAGCAGTTGCCGAGGTGGGCCCTGGTGGCAATACATTAATAGCACCAAAAGCTGACCTTGACTTGGAAGCATTCCAGTATTGCTCGCTCTCTCTCCCCTCAAATTTGGAAGAAATGAATTGGTTCAATTATTGTTTTTCTCTCTCTCTTTGAGTCAACTACTCACTACATTTGTGATTAAGTCACGCGTCACTACCTCACAGGAGCGCCATTTTAACGTAAACTTGTTTTTTCTCATTGCGTTTTTTTGGCAGAAACTGTCATGTGCCTTAATAACTTGTATGCCATCAGAAAATACGAATACAATTATTAAAATACAAGCCTAGTTGGTTTAGCCAACCTTTAGCAGCAACCTTCCCACTAGCCATGATTGGCTGAGATAATGGATGGGCTGGACATGCCGAGAGATGAGTTTGGATTGGTCTGACATGTAGCACTCTTCTGTCTATAACGTGAGCTGGTAAGTATGTGTAGGTAATCCTTCCTAACGTGGCTTTTTGAAAGATATCACATAGTATAACTGCATAAGTGTTGCTCTCCACTTTCTGTAGGACAGAGTTTTGAAATAAGTGGAATTAGAGTATGATAGCTAAGGAGATGGCGTTTGATTGCAAAAATGCAGACTGGGTCGAAAAGAGAACACAGAAGGCTCTGGATTACATCTTCAAACTAAGAGCAACCATGGCATCCGTGACAGAGAGGGAGAAGCGTCCATCCATGTATACAGGTAAGAGAGTCCAGCTAGCTACGTTTTCAAATATTACACGTTTCTAATTTTGTCATTACGTCATTTTCATTTCAAGTTAGTGTACTGTTAGCTATCTGGCTAACTAGCTAACGTTATGTGCATTATCTGGGTAGTAATATTATTCATATCTCCATTTTCATAGCTAGCGAACATTAGGCTATAACTAGCAAACATTGTACCTGGTTGGTTAGCTACCAGCAGATTCATGCAAAGTAGTAACGTTATGAGTTGTGATTATGGTTCATTGTTTAACTAGCTACATTTAAAAACAAAAGAATCTCCACTATGCAAGTAACTATTTCAATAGTATGTTTATGATGTTACTGCGACAACTGTCGATAGACATAGCCAGAGCGAATTTACCAGCTATCTACTCCGATTTTCAGAGCACTCTCGTCTGAACAAACACCTGTTGAATATGGACGGCGTCATTAAACGTTGGCAAAATAAGCATCATTAAATTGTTGCCGGCATCACAGTTGCATTCACCAATGCTCTGGATAACATAAAAACAGCCCGACCAGTTCTGCTAGGGCAAATAAAATGGTCAGAGTGAGCTGTTCTCTCATTTGTGTCTGGATGTAGCTAGCAAGCTAGCCAACGTTAGCCAAGTTAGCTTGGGTTCTTGACTGCTGTTGTTAGGTTAGAACACTCGGATCAACCCTACTTTTCGGCCACAGAGTCCAGTGTGCGCTCCGAAAGCGAAACGCTCTGGCCGTTCATAAATCTAAATCTGACAACGCTCTGAGTTTACAAACGCCAAGAGCACACTCTGACATAACAGATTAAATTGAAAGTTCACAATGTAAAAAAACACCATTTCAAATTTTGCTACATAAGATCGAATCGAGTCGGTCGGTCACATTTTATGCATTGCAGTGTTAGTTAGCTGTAGCTTATACTTTCAGTACTAGATTCATTCTCTGATGTTTTGATTGGGTGGACATGTTATTTCATGCTGCAAGAGCTCTGATAGGTTGGAGGACGTCCTCCGGAAGTTGTCATAATTACTGTGTAAGTCTATGGAAGGTGGTGAGAACTATAACTTTAATACAAAACCTAGGAGGCTCAATGTACCCAGAGGGGGACAGAAGCTAGTTGTCCACCAGCTACACCATGGTGCTACCCTATAGACTGCTGTTGAGGCTACTGTAGACCTTCATTGCAAAACAGTGTGTTTTAATAAATTATTTGGTGACATATATTTAGCATAGTTTTATCTGAAAAGGCTAACTTTTTTTGATGTTTCACTATTTTATGAAAGTCACTGGATGGTCCTCCCCTTCCTCCTCTGAGGAGCGTCTACTGGTGTACGTGACACCTTGATTCCTGACATGCAAAAAAATGTGGGACTATCTACAGTGGAGGTTTGAGTGGATTTTCCTTTAAGGTTTATACTACAGAAAGTGGTGTGATCTTTGATTATAATTAAATGACATCTTCATTAACAGTTGTATTTGATCATGATTTACTTTTGACTGGAGATGGATACCCTAGTGGCATTGTTACTACATCACATACATGAAGTAATACACAGGTAGTACAGTGCATTTGGAAAGTATTCAGACCCCTTGACTTTTTCCACATTTTTGTTACGTTACAGCATTATTCAAAAATGAAAAACTTTTTTTTCTTCTTCAGTCTACACACAATACCCTATAAGGACAAAGCAATTTTTGCAAACTGAAATTATATTTACATAAGTATTAAGACCCTTTACTCAGTACTTTGTTGAAGCACCTTGGCAGCGTTTACAGCCTCAAGTCTTCATGGGTATGACGCTGCAAGCTTGGCACACCTGTATTTTAAGGGCTTTTCTATTCTTCTCTGCAGATCCTCTCAATCTCTGTCAGGTTGGATGGGGAGCATCGCTGCACAGCGATTTTCAGATCTCTCCAGAGATGTTCGCCACTCAAGGACATTCAGAGACTTGTCTCTAAGCCACTCCTGTATTGTCTTGGCTGTGTACTTAGGTTTGTTGTCCTGTTGGAAGGTGAACCTTCACACAGAGTCTGAGGTCCTGACCACTCTGGAGCAGGTTTTCACCAAGGACCTCTCTACTTTGCATTATTTACCTTTTCCTCAACCCTGACTAGTCTCCCAGTCCCTGCCGCTGATAAACATCCCCACAGCTTGATGCTGCCACTACCATACTTCACCGTAGGGATGGTACCAGGTTTCCTCCAGACTCTTTGGCATTCAGGCCAAAGAGTTCAACTGGGGTTTCATCAGACTAGAGGATTTTATTTCTCATGATCTGAGAGTCCTTTAGGTGCTTTTTAGCAAACTCCAAGCGGGCTGTCATGTGCCTTTTACTGAGGAGTGGCTTCTGTCTGGCCTCTCTACCATAAAGGTCTGATTGGTGGAGTGTTGCCGAGATTGTTTTCCTTCTGGAAGGTTCTCCCGTCTCCACAGAGGAACTCTAGAGCTCTTTCAGAGTGACTATCGGGTTCTTGGTCACCTCCCTGACCAAGGCCCTTCTCCCCCGATTGATCAATTAGGCCTGGCAGCCAGCTGTAGGAAGTGTCTTGGTGTTTTTTTCTTTAATCCATTCTAGAATTAGGCTGTAACATAACAACGTTTTAGTACTTTCCGAATGTACTGTACATCAGAAAGAAGATTGGGAGAAATGTAGCAATAGTTCTGTAATTGGAATGCCTAAACTCACTTGAGTCCACAGCCTTGTAGCAACGACAGTCCAAAGTAGGGTTGGGAATTGCCAGGTACGATTTGATATTATCACTATACTTTGGTGCGATAATAATTGCGATTTTTTTCACCACTCCATATGCATTGTGATTCACTACTATTTTTATTACGATTCAACGGTCCAAACATAGTTCACCATATGTCTGATGCAGAGGGACAAGAGGGAGAAAACAAGTTTTGATCAGTCGTGGACATAACAGTGCTGAAAACACATTGGCTCCTTTTTTAAAAAAGAAGATGGAGAAAGTTTTGGTGCTGGTACAGCCAACGAGTGCAAAAATAATATTGTGATATTGTCAAAACAATGCGATATCATCAAAAATAATATCCTGATTTGTAAATGTATCAATCATTTTTTTAATCACTAGTCCAAAGTGGCTCTGCGGTTTTGAACTCTGTAGAACGCTGAAGAAGTTCAACCTTGAAATGCTAGTTTAGTTCTAGGATAGTCATTATTAAATGGTTAAATTAATTCAGGCAAAGATGAATACCTTGACCATATTTAGTGAACTTTACAGTAGATTTGCATTCAATGATCTTGCATTATACTTTATTCAAAATGTTTATTGGCATATGATCGTATTGATAGCTAGCTTTGTATTTGTGTGTGTGTGTGTGTGTGTGTGTGTGTGTGTGTGTGTGTGTGTGTGTGTGTGTGTGTGTGTGTGTGTGTGTGTGTGTGTGTGTGTGTGTGTGTGTGTGTGTGTGTGTTTTGTGTGTGTGTGTGTAGCATAGAAAGGAAAGTGCCAAATTAAATGTAATAGTTTTGAATTGTTGACTTGTGACAATTTGATAAATGACATTTCCCACGGTAGCTGTGAACAGGGGTGGTATTAGACTTTTCTAAATGTAGATTGTTCTCAGTCAAAGGCCTCTCTTAAAGGCCATGTTTGTCATAATCAGTTTATTTTCTTGCGAATGTACTGAATCATACTTACTGAAAGAGATGGAATCATAAATGTCAACGTTAGAACTGTGTGAATCCTCTATGTTCCAAAGAGATCTCATGCTTCTCTCTTTTGGTCGGATTCGAGGAAGTAGTAATTGCTTTTCAGTATCAGCTTGGTTGGGATCCAAAGCAAATGTAAATACAATCAAATGAGATTCTGATAGTGGCATGAGACACAGGAGGTGAAAAGTAATACGAAGAAATGATATCACTGGGGAGAACAAAGTGTGGTGATTAGATTTATTTCCACCAGCCTATTACTAGAGCACTGGGGGAAAACGAGGGAGCGCTGAGCTTTCTGTTTTTGCAGCAGGCCACAGGCCGTTAAGACTCCAGTCGGTCTCCATTTTTATTCATTGTGTGTCAGAAAAATAGTCTGCTTCACCACTGTCCTAGGAGAATTCTAGTATGATTTGAGCCCAATTCATTTGTGTGCAGGGAGGTCTTTTTGTGCGAATGCATTTGAATCCCGTCTGTCCTCAAATATCGAAATGCATTGCCTGTAGAAATTGAAAACTGTTACAACTATCACAATAAATTACCCTATTTTCCCCCCATGATCAAATCCACCGTCTTGTGTGCACTGGTTGGAGGGAATGGAATTGTATACTGATACGCGTGTGCCTTCAGGACTTTTTCTATACTTTGTATTCATACCCCACTGAAATGGTTCCTGTTGAAAAATGACTGCATGTGTTTAGCCTAAATTCTAAGGCTAAATATATTATCTTATTGTTCAGAGAATTGAACAGCTGTCACTGTATTCCCCTGAATGTCTAGACAACCTGCATACCCCAACCATGATCATCTCTATAAAGGGAGGTGAGGTGATTGAATTGAACACAATAAACAAGCAACGTCATCTGTTGTTGATATTTCGATGGACCCCACAGAATTCACTTTGCACAACATGCAGGATAGGCCGACTATAGCCTAAAGATATGACCGTTGTATAACAACGTAATCATAACAGGTCTTGTTGGCAACAGCATTGTTAATGAGTTTTAGATGCACCAACAAGGTAAAAAGAGACAGCTGAGATAGATTGAACCATCAATATTAACATGTTTCCCATGCAATGTGTACTATATATCCCATCTGACCCTCTTCACCCCCATCCTTCTGGTGTTTTGGTTTTAGCAGGGGGTCTGCAAAGTGCAGTAGGTCAACAAAATAAAATTACTATGCAAATACATTTCAATGTATGCATCTTCCTGCGCTCGAGTGATATTTTATTCATTTATTTGTCCTTTTTCTTATTTACTCTTATTTACTTGCACTTTGCCAGTTCTTGAATCTGCACTCGTAAGATGTTTCTGTGACATTATCTTTCTGACAGAGGAGAGGTTTGCTGCTTGTTGCCACAGAAACTAGTGTATTTCACTTTATTGTTGTCAAGATGAAGTTGATAAGGAGTAATACGGCTGTTAACTTCCAGCTGTCTAAATTAATCATCACAAAGTCACTCACTCCCAGATCAGAAACAATTAGATGTAATTTATTTGTCACGTTCGGACCTTTATTTCCTTTGTTTTGTCGTTATTTAGTATGGTCAGGGCCATGAGTTGGGGTGGGCAGTCTATGTTTGTTTTTCTATGATTTTGGGATTTCTATGTTTCGGCCTAGTATGGTTCTCTTTTTAAATTTTTTTATTTTACCCCTTTTTCTCCCCAGTTTCGTAGTGTCCAATTGTTGTAGTAGCTACTATCTTGTCTCATCGCTACAACTCCCGTACGGGCTCGGGAGAGACGAAGGTTGAAAGTCATGCGTCCTCCGATACACAACCCAACCTAGCGCACTGCTTCTTAACACAGCGCGCATCCAACCCGGAAGCCAGCCGCACCAATGTGTCGGAGGAAACACCTGGCAACCTTGCGCCCGACCCGCCACAAGGAGTCGCTGGTGTGCGATGAGACAAGGACATCCCTACCACCAGCCCTCCCTAACCCGGACGACGCTAGGCCAATTGTGCGTCGCCCAACGGACCTCCCGGTCGCGGCCGGTTACGACAGACCCAGGGTCTCTGATGGCACAGCTAGCGCTGCAGTACAGCGCCCTTAACCACTGCGCCACCCGGGAGGCCCCTAGTATGGATCTCAATCAGAGGCAGGTGTCATTAGTTGTCTCTGATTGAGAATCATACTTAGGTAGCCTGGGTTTCACTGTTTGTTTGTGAGTGATTGTCTATGTTAGTTGCTTGTGTCAGCACAGTTCTTATGATAGCTTCACAGTCGTTATTTGTTTTTGTTTTTGTACAGTTTACTTCGTGTTTTTCGTCATCTATTAAATGATGCATTCACGCTGCGCTTTGGTCCGCTTCTTACGACGATCATGACATTATTAGTTTGCTGTCAAATAGACAAAAGGTGTCCAATATTTATATATTTGATTGGAAGTTGTTGATTATAAAAATGGATTCCATGACTGCCTATAGACCTAAGCCTACATTACCTTTACCTGTATTGGGCCATCGGCGGTACTCTGGGTGGCAGATAGATGTAGGATCTTAATTTGAGCCAGTTTGCTACAGCAGGAAAACAATCATGCAGCAAAAGGAAATGTGTATTATAATTAATGGACATTTTTGTAGTGGTTGATAGTTTTTGTAAGGGAAAGCCTTTGTTATACTCTGCACTACTGGTTTTACATTTCCTGCATGAAAGTAAAATTCTCCTGTAACAGGGTAAACAAATTAAGATCCTACATATGTACAGGGAGCTTGACAGGCAGATATGATGGATGCCCCTCCATTATCAGGGTCTGCTTCTCTAGCCCAACGTCATGTGGGACACAGCCAGCGTGACATTTATTAATCTGCTGCAGATAATTCCTAATAAAACAGCAGACAGTTCCAGCTAGGCGGCCCTACGCTGAGCTGCTGCAGAGTGAGCTCTTCAGGAATGGAACCCTGCGTGTAACATGATGCATTGCCATGCCAACTCTCCCTCTAATCCTGACAGGGAACTAGTATTAACTAGAGGGCAACTGATTAATCGTGCATGGCCGATTTAATTAGGGCCGATTTCAAGTTTTCATAACATTCGGTGATCGGCATATTTGGACGGCCTATTATGGCCGATTACATTGCACTCCACGAGGAGACTGCGTGGCATGCAGACCACCTATTACGCGAGTGCAGCAAGGAGCCAAGGTAAGTTGCTAGCTAGCATTTAACTTATCTTATAAAAAACAATCAATCTTAACATAATCACAAGTTAACTACACATGGTTGATGATATTACTAGTTTAGCTAGCTTGTCCTGCATTGCAAATAATCAATATCATCGAATCACAGTCTACTTCTCCAAACGGGTGATGATTTAACAAGCGCATTCGCGAAAAAAGGACTGTCGTTGCACCAATGTACCTAACCATAAACATCAATGACTTTCTTAAAATAAATAAATACACAAGTTTTTTTAAACCTGCATATTTAGTTCAAAGAAATACATGTTAGCAGGCAATATTAACTAGGGAATTTGTGTCATTTCTCTTGCGTTCTGTGCAAGCAGAGTCAGGGTATATGCAGCAGTTTGGGCCACCTGGCCCGTTGCAAACTGTGTGAAGACCATACCTTCCTAACAAAGACTGTAATTTATTTGCCAGAATTTTACATGATTATGACATAACATTGTAGGTTGTGCAATGTAACAGCAATATTTAGATGTATGGATGCCACCCATTCAATAAAATACGGAACGGTTCCGTATTTCACTGACAGAATAAACGTTTTGTTTTTGAAGTGATCATTTCCGGATTTGACCATATTAATGACCTAAGGCTCATATTTTTGTGTCTTTATTATAATTAAGTCTATGATTTGATATTTGATAGAGCAGTCTGACTGAGTGGTGGTAGGCAGCAGCAGGCTCGTAAGCATTCATTCAAACAGCACTTTCCTGCGATTGCCAGCAGTTCTTAGCAATGCTTGAAGCACAGCGCTGTTTATGACTTCAGGCCTGTCAACTCCCGAAATTAGGCTGGCAATACTAAAGTGCCTATAAGAACATCCAATAGTCAAAGGTATATGAAATACAAATGGTATAGAGTGAAATAGTTGACGCGTCATAATTCCTATAATAACTACAACCTAAAACTTAACTGGGAATATTGAAGACTCATGTTAAAAGGAACCACCAGCTTTCATATGTTCTCATGTTCTGAGCAAGGAACTTCAACGTTAACTTTTTTACATGGCCCATATTGCACTTTTACTTTCTTCTCCAACACTGTTTCTGCATTATTTAAACCAAATTGAACATGTTTCATTATTTATTTGAGACTAAATGTATTTTTATTGATGTATTATATTAAGTTAAACTAAAAGTGTTCATTCAGTATTGTTGCTTTTTGTCATTATTACAAATTTGTAAATATAAAAATCGGTATCGACTTTTTTTGGTCCCCCAATAATCGTTATCGGCGTTGAAAAATCATAATCGGTCGACCTCTAGTATTAATGCTAAAACAGTGGGGGTGTAGTATTTTTATTTGTATTTATAAAAGCGTATTTATTTAATGAGCATTTATCCTTTGCCAAGATAATCCGTCCACCTGACAGGTGGGGCAAATCAAGAAGCTGCGTAATCAATACACAGGTGCACCTTGTGCTGGGGACAATAAAAGGCCACTCTAAAATGTGCAGTTTTGTCACAACACAATGCCACAATGTCTCAAGTTTTGGAGTAGTGTGCAATTGGCATGCTGACTGCAGGAATGTCCACCGGAGCTGTTGCCAGAGAATTTTATGTTAATTTCCACCTCATCGTTTTAGAGAATTTGTCAGTAACATGCTGATCACACCGCTCTCATGCGTTCGCCTTCGCACGTATGTTGAATTTGTCCACCCACAACAGACATGATCAGGACACACAGGTTGAAATATCAAAAAGAACTCTGAACTATATTCATTTGGGGACAGGTCAAAGAGCATTAAACATTTATGGCAATTTAGCTAGCTAGCTTGCTGTTTCTAGCTCATTTGTCCTGGTATATAAACATTGGGTTCTTATTTTACCAGAAATGCACAAAGTCCTCTACTCTGACAATTAATCCACAGATAAAAGGGTAAACCGAGTTATTTTCTAGTAATCTCTCCTTCTTCCAGCTTCTTCTTCTTTGGATTTTATATGGAGGTTGGAAACCAGCTTTAAGGTGCATTACCACCACCAACTGCACTGGAGTGTGGAACTTAATCTTTCAATCACCCATTTGGGTATATGCTTCTTAAAACCAAAGAGGTGATGGGAGAGGCGGGACTTGCACCATGTCAAGCATCACAAATAGAACCAAGTTCTATTTTAGTGCCTGGCTACGCAGACGAAAAAAGTGTTCAGCATATGTGTTCAGCATATGTGGGAACTCCTTAAAGCATTCCAGGTGAAGCTGTGGTGGCAGGTAGCCTAGTGGTTAGAGCGTTGGGCCAGTAATTGAAAGGTTGCTACATTGAATCCCAGGGATGACAAGGTAAAAATCTGTTGCTCTGCCCCTGAACAAGGCAGTTTACTCACTGTTCCTTAGCTGTCATTGTAAATAAGAATTCACTTATGACTTGCCTAGTTAAATAAATAAAATAAGCTGGTTGAGAGTGTGCAAAGCTGTCACCAATGAAAAGGGTGGCTACTTTGAAGATATCAAATATAAAATAGATTTTGATTTGATTAATGCTTTTTTGGTTACTACTGGTTGGTTATGACTCCATATGTGTTATTTCATAGTTTTGATGTCTTCACTATTATTCTACAATGTAGAATTTAGTAAAAATAAAGAAAAACTCTTGAATGAGTAGGTGTGTCCAAGCCTTTGACGGTATCTATTTGGGATTCTTGCGATCAGCTTGCTCGCGGCTGAATTCAACATGCAACAATTTCAAAGATTTTACTGAGTTACAGTTCATATCAGGATAGCAGCCAATTGAAACAAATTAATTAGGCCCTGATCTATGGATTCCACATGACTAGGAATACAGATATACATGTGTTGGTCACAGATACCTTAAAAAAAGGGTAGGGGTGTGTATCAGAAAAGCACCATTTGACACATACAGGGCGACATCTCCTTCGCAAAAACTTGATCAGACTGTTGACTTTTTGTGCATATAGAACATTTCTCTGTTCTTTTATTTCAGCTCATGAAACATGGGACCAACACTTTACATGTTGCATTTATATTTTTGTTCAGTGAAGTTAATGATCCCTGCTGTATGCCATCATGTCATTCTCATCAGACCAAGGTTGAGTCGACATAGTGCACTTCTTTTGACCAGAGCCCTCAGCCCTATGAGCCCCTGGTCAATAGTAGTACACTATGCAGTCTATACGGTGCCAGATACAAACAAACACTGCAGCTCTCTATGATCCCTTTTATCCAATAAAGAATCAGAGGCCCATAGGTTGGAGCGTGGCTTAAATTCTAATGCCAGATTTCTGCATCTTTCTCCCTCTTGTTACTCATGCAAGGATGCATTGATGTAACTGGATGCAAAGAGATGGGGTGAGTTCCATATTGCACTCTAAACCCTATTTAGTGCACTACTTTTGACCAGGACCCATGCTGGATGCTTGACTATTTATATATATATTTAAAATTGTAAAACAAAATTAAAGTGTTTTTATTGAAGCTGACTGGTTGATTATTTATGCAATATTATGCTTTATGCTGGAATTGTAAAAATGAAATTTGACTCATAATTTCCTAATGCCTTTTATCACAGAGAGCAGAGAGCTAGATACCGGCACAATGGTGGGCTGGCTGCTTTATCGTTTGCCAGTTCAGTTTCAATTCACAGGATCCATGCTGAGAGATGGGAGAGGGTAGTACAGAGAATGGGCCAGCAGCCAAGAGAGGGCTTTTCATTAGTTGAATATTCCTCTGGAGCCCTGCTTGGTTTATGAGAGAGATAGAGAACAAAACATTAAGAACACCTTCTTAATATTAAGTTGCACACCCTTTTGCCCACAGAACTGCCTCAATTTGTCAGGGCATGGATTCTAAAAGGTGTCAAGCGTTCCACCGGGATGCAGGAAACTGTTGCATGTGAAACTCAGCAGCGCTGCAGTTCTTGACACAAACTGGTGCACCTGGCACCTACTACCATACCCTGTTCAAAGGTACTTCAATCTTTTGTCTTACCCAATCACCCTCTGAATGGCACACATACACAATTGTCTCAAGGCTTAAAAATCCTTCTTTAACTGGTCTCCCCACTTCATCTACACCGATTGAAGTGGATTTAATAGGTGACATCAATAAGGGATCATAGCTTTAATCTGGATTCACCTGGTCAGTCTGTCATGGAAAGAGCAGGTGTTTCTTCTTTACACTAGGTATACGTCCTCTGGTTTGTTGCACAAAGGAGAGAGGACTTCATTAAACCCTTATTACTGTAGGAGGATGGCTCCGTTTTTAGGCATGTGATCCTGGTTCTTGTAAGAAGGCATACATTTAAATAGTTATGAAAGAGGAGAAAAGCACTGTAGCTGGTGAAGAGATCCACTGATGTAGTGGTAGCTAATTAGGGACCTGTCACTCTGGCAAAGATAATCGCCTATCTCATTACTCAGGCTGTGGTAGGTCCTAACTAGTAAAACCAGCATTACCAAATTTGGTATTTTGTAGCTCAGTTGGTGGAGCCTGGTGTTTGTAATGCCAGTTTAGTAGGTTAGATTCCTGGGACCACCCATATGTAAAATTTATGCCACGCTTGACAGTTGCTTTGGATAAAAGCGTCTGCTAAATGGCATTTATTATTATTATTAGAGCTATTAGTAAAATGTGTAGTATATTTGTTTTGGAAGATTTGCGTTCAACATCCTCGTACTTGGTACTATTCAAGATTCTGCTGAAGCTGCTTATTCACATTGGCCTTCAGATAAATAGTTTGATTGATTTTCAGTCAAATGCCTTTACATCAATTATACATATATAATATACTTATTGGGTTATTTTCTTTCCTATGAATTCCGTTGTTTTTTTTTTTATCAGACTTTCTCATGCAAATTGACTGACATATGGTAATGAGCTGAGAATGATATTGAAGAAAAACTCAACTTTCCAAGGATTGTCTAATATCGAAACCAGGCTGGGAATTGAATTGTGAAGATAAACATGATGGGAGAGCTGCTCTGTGTAGGATTACCTTGTTAATGAGTTGTGTCCTGGCGACAGCGTATTTGCTCATACTCTTTGGCTTAAATGAGTCCCTAGGTTTTTATCGCTAATCCACCAACAGTTATTTTTCTAATTAAATCTATCAGCAGCAGTCTCTCTATGGCACAGCTTCACTGTCTCTGGCTCAAACATCCATAGAAGCAAAAACAAATCAATTAGGGAAAGCTCTGTTCCTTTTTAAGCCGAAAAAGTCTGTAGACCAATGGAGATGGCTGTATGTGCAGTACTGCATGATATTATTAGTCAATGTGTTTACATTTAGTATTTGTCTTTTTCTTTCTTGTTGTTTCATTTTCTTTAGAGATATATCTCACAAGACAGAGCAATGACTCCCAAATCACTGCTGGTTCTTCATGGATAAAGCCTATCAATACAGATTTATATATGCCATTTAGCAGACGCTTTTATCCAAAGCGACTTAGTTATGCATGGTTACATTTTTACAGATGAGTGGTCCTGGGAGTTGAACCCACTCTCCTGGCGTTGCAAAAGCCTTGCACTACCAACTGAGCTACAGATGACCACAGAGGTGTCACTCTCTCCATATTACATGCTGACTAGACCAGCCGCTTGCTCTAGCATTGCAAAATAAATTTATTCATGTTATTCAATAATTTTATCCAAACTGCTCGCGCTCATCAACGGGCATCTGCCTAGACAGGTGCTAAAATATGACTTGGTAATATTTTAGGCGCTTGGTGTGCAGCAAGTCCTTCCTCCCCCATCTACTCATTGGTTTTCACGAGCATACTAACCCACATGGGTGATTTGAAAGATGAACGAGGAGAGATTAATCAACTAACTAATTAAGTTTCCTCTTTTATCTGTGGATTAATTGTCGGAGTAGAGAACATGATTTTGGTATTGCTCAAAATGGGAAAAAGTTTTACAAAGATTATTATGTTTTTTTTTTATTGAACATTTATTTTACTAAGCAAGTCAGTTATGAACAAATTCCTATTTAAAATGGCAGCCTAGGAACCGTGGGTTAACTGCCTTGTTCATGGGCAGAACGACAGATTTTTACCTTGTTAGCTTGGGGATTCGATCTAGAAACCTTTACAGGCTCAACTCTCTAACCACTAGGCTACTTGCCTCCCCATCAACAACAAAAAAAGGACCTTGTACTTTTCAGGTAAAATAACAACCCAATATTTATCTCCCAGAACAAATTAGCTAGCAACAGCTAGCCAGCTAAATGTTCAGGAATGTTTCATGTGTGTTTTGACCTGTCCCCAAATTCATATGTTTGGTTCACACTAGGTTTTGGTATTTTTACGAACTGTCTGGGGGAGATAGACAAAATCAACATGCGCACCAGATGCACTCGCAGAGCCAGTTTGGTCAGCATGTTAGTAAAAAAGAATATGGTTGTTATAATATTGCTGAAAACTTCTCCTTCATCCAAATCCTTTTGGAGTGAGTGAAGGAGAGGTGCTCAAACTTTTTGCTGAATCTTTAGCTGAGTCAGAAGCATCGACGCCACCTACTGGTCTGCTTTGAGATTGCATGAGGTGATTTGAGGGGAAGAGAGTATTTAACCGTATCACAGTGGTAGGCGGCAGGGAGAAGAAGAGTAATCACTTCCCAGAATCGAGCACGCTTTCTATTTAGAACAGCATTTAGAAGCGTACTCCACCATGTCCCTATTTAGAACAGCATTTAGAAGCGTGCTCCACCATGTCCCTATTTAGAACAGCATTTAGAAGCGTGCTCCACCATGTCCCTATTTAGAACAGCTTTTAGAAGCGAGCTCCACCATGTCCCTATTTAGAACAGCATTTAGAAGCGTGCTCCACCATGTCCCTATTTAGAACAGCATTTAGAAGCGTGCTCCACCATGTCCCTATTTAGAACAGCATTTAGAAGCGAGCTCCACCATGTCCCTATTTAGAACAGCATTTAGAAGCGTGCTCCACCATGTCCCTATTTAGAACAGCATTTAGAAGCGTGCTCCACCATGTCCCTATTTAGAACAGCATTTAGAAGCGTGCTCCACCACCATGTCCCTATTTAGAACAGCATTTAGAAGCGTGCTCCACCACCATGTCCCTATTTAGAACAGCATTTAGAAGCGTGCTCCACCATGTCCCTATTTAGAACAGCATTTAGAAGCGAGCTCCACCACCATGTCCCTATTTAGAACAGCATTTAGAAGCGAGCTCCACCATGTCCCTATTTAGAACAGCATTTAGAAGCGTGCTCCACCATGTCCCTATTTAGAACAGCATTTAGAAGCGTGCTCCACCACCATGTCCCTATTTAGAACAGCATTTAGAAGCGTGCTCCACCATGTCCCTATTTAGAACAGCATTTAGAAGCGAGCTCCACCATGTCCCTATTTAGAACAGCATTTAGAAGTGTGCTCCACCATGTCCCTATTTAGAACAGCATTTAGAAGCGAGCTCCACCATGTCCCTATTTAGAAAGGCACCTCATGTGTTGATCATCTGTCGGCCATACGTTTCCACTGCTCTGTGAGTCTTCCTGATGATTTAGTTTGGCAGGCAGACGAGATGTTTCGACCCCCCCCCCCCCACACACACACACTGTTAGTTTTTGCACCTGGCAGTCTTTTCGCTGCATCCCCATTCTAGAGACATCACTGCGAAACCTTCTAGATGCCTTGGAAGCATTACAGTGGCTGTGAGAACACAAATTAACACTCTCTCTTTCTCCCTCTCTTTCTGCTGATCTCTTCCCCTCTCCCTCCCTCTCCCTGTCTCTCTCTGCCTCTCTCCTTGTATGTCTTTGTCTGTCCTTTGTGATCTTGTGTGTAAGCATATTTGTGTGTGAGTGCTCTGTTTTTTTTCTTCCATAGGCAATATAAAATCATTAGATAAAAGAGCAGTTGACCTTCTCTTTTATTACAGCACAAAGCTGTCTGTTTGATTCCCTTGTTATTCTTGATTTCACTTACACAGTCCTCCTGATATTAAAATACATTAGGAGGATATATATTACCAAGTCAGTATTTTATTATCTGTATGTGTGTGTTAGTAGGGGCCTTGTGTTTGTGTGTGTCAGAAACCATCACCAGTGGTTCTGGTCATGTGTGCACGTGTGACCTGACACCAACCACAGGTATGACTTGCACAAACACCGCCTCTGTCTACATAACAGCATTTCACTGTGTAAAGGATTTAACCTTACTTTTACACACACACACACACACACACACACACGCACGCACGCACACACACCCTTTGCATGTGCCATTCACTGTACAATTCATCATATTTCAGTGTGTCAAATACTGGAGGAGGACCCAATACATTGCTGTTATCTGCCACGTCAGAACATTGTTCATCAATCAGTTTGAGCTGTGAGACCCAGGCTAGTCATTCAATCTGGCTGCGCCTCAAATGGCACCCTATTCCCTTTAAAGTGCACTAGACTCAGCTAGTCAAAAGTCGTACCCTTTATATGGAATATGGTACCATTTGGGACACTGCCTCTGCCTGCATTTCACAGCCTGTATCTGATTCTGTAGGTTTTAAATCATTCATGCATGTGAATTAATCCTAATGAAATTACAGGGGCCCATAATTACTCCAATAATTACTGATGTGGGCCCATGCTGAATGGATAGCCGCAGGTGCCTACATTATAAGATAGAGTGACATGACAAAACAAGTGAATGGCACTGTGCTTTGGGTCTAGGCTTGGGAAATATACCGCATACTGTTTTTGGGTTGGGGGCACCCCCGCCTTGTGGGGGCTGTGGAGGTGCATGCTACACCACTGCTTATAACTTATACACTGAGTATACAAAACATTAGGAACATGTTTCCATGACATACTGACCAGGTGAATCCAGGTGAACGCTATGATCCCTTATTGATGTCACCTATTAAAACCACTTCAATCAGTTTAGATGAAGGGGAGGAGACCGGTTAAAGAAGGATTTTTAAGCCTTAAGACAATTTATATATTGATTGTGATGTGTGCCATTCAGAGGGTGAATAGGCAAGACAAACTATTTAAGTGCCTTTTTAATGGGGTATGGAAGTAGGTGTGTCAAGAACTGCAACACTGCTGGGTTTTTCACGCTCAACAGTTTCCCGTGTGGATCAAGAATGTTCCTCCAGCCAACTTGACACAACTGTTGAAAGCATTGGAGTCAACATGAGCCAGCATCCCTATGGAATGCTTTTGTAACCCTTGAAGTTCATGGTGCGAAGAATTGAGGCTGTTCTGAGGGCAAAAAGGGGTGCAACTCAATATTAGGAAGTTTTGTACACTCAGTGTAAGTGTAACTGTAAGAAAGAAATCTAAAATGTGTCAAATAAATTATATCCAGCTCAGGGCTCCACCTATGCATTTGGTTTGCTAACTAAGTGGCTAGATGTCAAGAGCAAGTTTCTTGGTTACTGCAGATATATTCCAATTCCCTTGTGGATCAAGATCCCTGTTGACTAAATAGTTTTTGTGCTTTCAAAAAACAACAACAGCGCCACTTGTGTGCACTTCTGGTAATATCGTATACCCCGGAATGGTACATAAACGGTATGACCGTATGAAAATCTGGGATACCGCCCAACCCTATTTGGGTCTTCATTTGAAAAGGTTCTTGTGATTCCTAAAGCACATGGCTGTGGTAGTACAGAGGAATGATCGCAGCATGTCCCTTTTTCTTATTTCCTCTCCCATGTACAGTTGTCGGAAGTTTACATACACTTAGGTTGGAGTCATTAAAAGTAGTTTTTCAACGACTCCACAAATGTCTTTTTAACAAACTATAGTTTTGGCTTGTCGGTTAGGACATCTACTTTGTGCATGACACAAGTAATTTTTCCAACAATTGTTTACAGACAGATTATTTCACTTATAATTCACTGTATCACAATTGCAGTGGGGCAGAAGTTTACATACACTAAGTTGACTGTGCCTTTAAACAGCTTGGAACATTCCAGAAAATTATGTCATGGCTTTAGAAGCTTCTGGTAGGCTAATTGATATCATTTGAGTCAATTGGAGGTCTACCTGGGGATGTATTTCAAGGCATACCTTCAATCTCAGTGCCTCTTTGCTTGACATCATGGGAAAATTAAAAGAAATCAGCCAAGACCTCAGAAAAATATTTGTAGACCTCCACAAGTCTGGTTCATCCTTGGGAACAATTTCCAAATGCCTGAAGGTACCACGTTCATCTGTACAAATAATAGTACGCAAGTAAAAACACCATGCGACCAAGCAGCCGTCATACGGCTCAGAAAGGAGACGCGTTCTGTCTCCTAGAGTTGAACGAACCTTGGTTTGAAAAGTGCAAATCAATCCCAGAACAACAGCAAAGGACCTTATGAAAATGCTGGAGGAAACAGGTACAAAATTATCTATATCCACAGTAATACGAGTCCTATATCGACATAACCTGAAAGGCCCCTCAGCAAGGAAGAAGCCACTGCTCCAAAACCACCATAAAAAAGCCAGACTATGGTTTGCCAATGCACATGGGGACAAAGATCGTACTTTTTGGAGAAATGTCCTCTGGTCTGATGAAACAAAAATAGAACTGTTTGGCCATAATGACCATTGTTATGTTTGGAGGAAAAAGGGGGATGCTTGCAAGCCGAAGAACACCATCCCAACCGTGAAGAACAGGGGTGGCAGCATCATGTTGTGGGGGTGCTTTGCTGCAGGAGGGACTGGTGCATTTCACAAAATAGATGGCTTCATGAGAAAGGAAATGATGTGGACATATTGAAGCAACATCTCAGCATCAGTCAAGAAGTTAAAGCTTGGTCGCAAATGGGTTTTCCAAATGGACAATGACCCTAAGCATACTTCCAAAGTTGTGGCAAAATGGCCATCACAAAGCCCTGACTGCAATCCTATAGAAAATCTGTGGGCAGAACTGAAAAAGCGTGTGCCAGCAAGGAGGCCTACAAACCTGACTCAGTTACAGCAGCTCTGTTAGCAGGAATGGGCCAAAATTCACCCAACTTATTGTGGGAAGCTTGTGGAAGGCTACCCAACATGTTTGACCCACGTTAAACAATTTAAAGGCAATGCTACCAAATACTAATTGAGTGTATGTAAACATCTGACCCACTGGGAATGGGATGTAAGAAATAAAAGCTGAAATAAATCATTCTCTATACTATTATTCTGACAATTTACAATCTTAAAAAAAAATGTTGATCCTAACCGATCTACAACAGGGAATTTTTACTAGGATTGAATGTCAGGATATTTGAAAAACTGAATTTAAATATATTTATCTAAGGTGTATGTAAACTTCCAACTTCAACTGTACATGTTGAAGTGGGTGAAACTCAAGCTGCCTCTCTCTCTCTCACCAATTACATTTCAAAGTAGGAGTATTAATACAACTTTTAATTACAACTAATGAAAAGTAATGTTTCCAAATGCACAACACAAAGCATTTTAAAGCACTGGCATGGCATACTGCATATAGGTCTACCATAGGCCCACCAGAGACAGATTAAAGCCTTCCAAGACAGAAATGAACCCTTTAGGCTTAATTAACGTGGTCCAGATTAACATAATTTCCGACACTAGGGTGTCACTTCACTTCCTCATTGGCTCCTTTTAAATGGAACATCAAAGCTGGTGTAGCTGGGACTCATCCCCAGTCTTCTAATTTAGCATGAAGTTTGCAGACCCCACGGACCACCACCACAGAAACATGGTGAAGAGGGCTTAATGAGGATGAGGAAGTGGTACCATAGAACACAGAGGAAATGCGCCAAATGGCACCCTAATCCCTGTATAGTGCACTACGTTTGACCAGGGCCTATAGGGCTCTGGTCAAAAGTAGTGCACTATATATGGAATGGGGTGCTATTTGGGATGCAGCCAGAACACTCCAGAGTTTGACCAATCATGTGTTCCAATCTGGAAGCAGAAAAACAAGGTCATGTTCATTGTGCAATCATAACAATATTATCACTGATACAGCTATTGCTGTTGGTACCAATAGGGTTGCATATTTTGGGGAATATTCAGAGGTGGAAACCTTACATGGGAATTAACGGGAATATATGGGAATTAACGGAAATATTTACAAATGCATATTAATAGCATTTAAATGTAGATGTTTTTTGCATTGGATATATTTACCATATCATATCATAAGTAGACATAATTGCAAATGATTAAATCCTTCCAATAGAAATTTTAAAAAACAATTTAGTTACGAATTGAACTTTAATTAAATGAGTTGACTCTTCACATGGGATGATTCACTGAACAACAAAATAAAGGGAATATTGAATGATCCCCAATGATCCATCGCATCTCCTAAAAACGTTTTCAACTGTCACGCCCTGATCTGTTTCACCTGTGCTTGTCTCCACCCCCTTCAGGTATTGCCATCTTCCCCATTATCCCCTGGGTACTTATACCTGTGTTCTCTGTATGTTGTCAGTTTGTCTTGTTCATTCAAGTCAACCAGTGGTTTCTCAGCTCCTGCTCAGCTCAACCAGTGGTTTCTCAGTCTCTCTTTTTCTCGTCCTCTTGGTTTTGAACCTTGCCTGTCCTGACTCTGAGCCTGCCTGCCGTTCTGTGCCTTTGCCCCTACTCTGGATTACCGACCTCTGCCTGACCTGACCCTGGGCCTGCCTGCCGTCCTGTACCTTGGCCCCACTAGTCTGGTTTATCGACCCGTGCCTGCCTTGACCTGTCGTTTACCTGCCCCTATTGTTGCAATAAACGTGGTTACTTCAACACAGTCTGCACTTGGTTCTTACCTGAAACCTGATATCAACATACATCTGTAAATGATAGTCTAGAAACTAAAGCTTTGGTTGTCTTCCTCTCGGGCTTCCATGTCTTATCCCTGGACCTCCTCAATGTCCACCTCTTGAACATCAGACTCTGAGGCCTCATCTTCACTGTCACTTTCCAACCTTGTTGAGGATGGCTCGTTGTCAGGCTGAAAAAGCCTCAAATTTGCCCAGATGGCCACCAATTTATCAACCCCTGTATTGGTCAGCCTATTGCGTGCTTTGGTGTGCATGTTCTCAAACAAGAACCAGTTGCGCTCTGAGGCAGCTGAGGTTGTTGGGATTTGTAGGATGATAGAGGCAACAGGGGAAAGAACCTCCCACCAACCTCCCACCAGGTCCCTTCCACCAGGTGGTCACGACTGACATATTGCGTCTCCATCCTAAAGCCCTTGCTTGGAAGTGTACTTCACCAGACTGCCAAGAACCTTGCCCTCATCTAGGGTGGCGAGACACGGTAGTGATGACACCATAGGTCTTGTTGATCTCTGCACCAGACAGGATGCTCTTGCCAGCATACTTGGGGTCCAACATGTACGCTGTGGCGGGTATGGGCTTCAGGCAGAAGTCTTTACACTTTTTGATGTATTTCAGAACTGCAGTTTCCTCTGCTTGGCGAGACAGTGAAGTGGGCAGGGCAGTACGGATTTATTCTCTTACATCTGCAAGCAGAGTCTGAACATCAGAGGATGGCATTGTCTCCCTCAATCCGTGCAATGGCTACTACTATAGGTTTCAGGCGTTTCGGGCTGCTTACCACTCTCTCCAAAAATACATAATCCAGGAGGATCCTTTTGATGGGGCTGTCCATATCGGCAGACTGTGATATGGCCATTTCTTGGAGAGACTCCTTCCCCTCCAGGAGACTGTTAAATGAATGAAAACACCACCCCAACGGGTGTTGCTGGGCAGCTTCAATGTGGTGCTCTTTTTCTTCTCTCTTTGCTTCACATACCTAACCATTTCCTTGGCTCGCTTGTAGAGTGTATCCATTGTTTTCAGTGCCATGATGTCCTTGAGGAGCAGATTCAATGCATGAGCAGCACAGCCAATGGGTGTGATGTGAGGGTAACTCCTCCACTTTAGACGAAGCAGCCTTCATCTTCGCAGCATTGTCTGTCACCAGTGCAAATACCTTCTGTGATCCAAGGTCATTGATGACTGCCTTCAGTTCATCTGCAATGTAGAGACCGGTGTGTCTGTTGTCCCTTGTGTCTGTGCTCTTGTTGAATACTGGTTGAGTGGTGGAGATGATGTAGTTAATTATTCCTTACCCACAAACATTCAACCACCCATCAGAGATGATTGCAATACAGTCTGCTTTCTCTATGATTTGCTTGGCCTTTACTTGAACTGTGTTGAACTCTGCATCCAGCAAATGAGTAGATAAAGCATGTCTGGTTGGAGGGGTGTATGCTGGGCGAAGAACATTCAGAAATGGGGCGGAAGGTAGCCTAGTGATTAGAGTGTTGGACTAGTAACCGAGAGGTTGCAAGATCAAATCCCCAAGCAGAAAAGGTAAAAATCGGTTCTTCTGCTCCTGAACAAGGCAGTTAACCCACTGTTCCTAGGCCGTCATTGAAAATAATAATTTGTTTTTAACTCACTTGCCTAGTTAAATAAAGAAAAAATAAATTTAAAAAATCTATTCCAATACACATCCCCTGTGAGCATCAGAGGTGAACCAGTTGCATACACAGCTTGAGCAAGACATCCATCAGCATTTCTCTGAGGATCATGAGTTGTTGCTATTGATAAAGGTGTGTAATTCATAATTGTCACCTCGAACAGAAGCAGAGGGACTCTTGTCAGAGGTTGTGAGCGCTGAGGGAACTTTTGCACTTGGCCAGAATATTCTGCATCTTTGTTGCGTTCTTCACATATGATTTGGCACAGTATTTGCAAATGTACACAGTTTTTCCTTGTACATTAGCTGCAGTGAAATGTCTCCACACATCAGATAGTGCTCGTGGAATTTTCCTGTAAAGATTAGGAAAAAATGTGTAAAAAAACCAACAAATACAATTCCATATACAGATAAATAGTTTAGCAGTTAGATTAAACAACTCCTTTGTAGGATACATGTTTTAAATTACATGTATGGAAACAGGTGAATTAACACTCCTCAGTTAGCAGGCTCAAGCAAGCTAAAACATAATTGGTAGCAAAAATTAACTAGCTGAAATTGTTAACAAGTTAGAAATTATTTAAGCACTTTGCTGTAGGCTACTATTTACTAGTTAACAACAAATCATGTATGTCATATAAAATATATTCACCCCACCCAGTATTGTAATCAAAACTTACCAGAAAGCATGTAGTCCTTGGCTCAGTGTGGGCTCAATAGCATCTCATTAGTGTGCAACATCTTGAGAATAAGCTGTACATGTGATGGAAGAATGCACTGGGCATGCAGAGAGATGCAATTCCATTGAATTGGGGATAGATTCATCAAAATATGCCACAAGACCTAGAATTGCCTTATGTGTATCCCACAAAAAAAGGTTCACTGTTAGAAGCTAACTTTTTTGATGAATTTAAGCAAAATTCCCAGGCTTAACTTCCCATGGAAAATTTACATTAAAGTTCCCGACCCTTTGCAACCCTACAGTAGGTACCATAAATTACTGTAAAATGTTTGATCATGTAGCTTGGCTACAGTAGAAGAAATGCAAGTCAAATGGCACCCTATTCCCTATATAGTGCACTACTTTTCACCATGGCCCATTAGACTGGCAGAAGTATTGCACTTGATTATACACTAGGGCCCTCAAACTCAACTCTGGACTTCAAAGCCAGTTCCACTGCATTTTTTCATTGTTCCCCTCTAAATCAGGGACTGATTTAGACATGGGACTCCAGGTGTGTGCAATTAATCAGTCATGTAAAACAGAAAACCAGTAGACTCCGTACCTCGAAGGGTAAGTGTTGAGTACCCCTGCACTAGGGAATGGAGTGCCATTTGGGACAAATCCAAGGTCCTGTTCATTGTGCAATGATAGTCCTACTGTACTACTATTGCTACCAATAACAGCTAAATAATCCTCCTTTTAGTCTAATCCCTTTTATTAGTAAGAGCTGGCTAAGCCGATTCATGGAAATGATCACCTGGAAAAGATTTGTGTATCACCTCCTGCTGCCATGGAGGATCTCCCATTTTAATGTGCGCTGTCAAACTTGTACATCCCTCTGGTCCAGCCCCAGCAGATTGTCGACTTAAGTGCCTTTTTTGAAACTACAAAAGGACATTTTTACATAGAAAATGTGTGTGCTTGAGCACTTGTTCAAATGAAATATTCTTATCTACCCATATTGGACATGTTGTTAAATTGCAGAGATGGCAGGCAATTACTCTGTTCCTGCAGCAGGTTGCTTTGAGGTCTGCAGAAATTAGTGTACTGTAGCAGGTGAGAACTTAATCGCAGCGCACTACTGTAGTGCTGTCTCTGTGTCTAAAGCCAGTTTATACCCAACACCCCAGGACATTAATATCCCACTACCTCTGTTTATTTATTTGGTTTATTCTTTATTATATTCCTCAGGCCAGGACCTTATTGCATACCTTGGATGCGTTCCAAATGGCACCCTATTCTTATAGAGTGCACTACATTTGACCATGCCCCACACTGTTCTGCTTAAAAATAAGTAATGCATTTTGCATTCAGCCCTTTTCACTCTCTCCCTAACTCCCAGTGGTTTAGAGATGTGGTTGGCTGTGGCAGCCACATTGTGGCCTTGACACTTCAACAGAAGGCAGGGCTGTTGATAAGGCAGTGATTGTCTGAGTGCTGAGCAGCACCTCTAGAGTCTAAGGTGTGTGTGGATGGACACCATTCATCTCAAGGTGAGGGAGGTGCTCTGCTGCTGCCACGTCACAACGTCAAGGTCACAGTGAGTGAATGAATGCTGAGTGATGGAGGACATGGACCTGCTATGGCTGCCATAAGTCCTGACCCTTCTGTTTAGCCTGCCACCAATCGATGGAGTCAGACATTATGTCTATGGGCCCTGGTCAAAAGTAGTACAGGGGGCCATTTGTGACTCAGTTTATTTTCAAGCGAGCTTGCAGCGGCAATATGGCTTGTTCTCTCAAGCAAGGCTGTGCTACGCCAAGGGGAACCCATTTCCATGTCCTAATTTCTCCCAACCTCCTCCTGATTGACATGGACCAGAGAA